>NW_019154111.1:6710680-6790320 GCF_002288905.1 Enhydra lutris kenyoni
TGATCCTTCTGTGACCCTGCGGGACCTGAGGCCATGCTGACCCCGCGAGGGCTTCACCCCGGTTAAGCCTCTGGAGCGATGTCCCTCAGCGGAACTGACTTTTAAAAGTCCTGATTTTGTGCTCCGCCGCTTGCCGGGAGCTGGCCCCTCGCCCCGCGGTCTATCTTCCCGTCGCTTTGGATTCACTTCTCCGCCTGTCCTACCTTTCAGAAAGTGGTTGATTTTCTGTTTCTAGAGTTGCTGTTCTTCTTCTCTTTGATCTCCCGTTGGATTTGTAGGTGTCTGCAATCTTTAGATAAGCTATCTAGCTGATCTCCCGCTACCTGAAGTAGTCTCAGCTGCTACTTCTCCGCCATCTTGACTCCTCCCAGATATCCACATTCTAATCCCTGGAATATATGAATCTGTTCCCATACATGGCCAAAAATATTTAAATGGCTAATGTAATTAAAGTTGTTAATCTACTGACCTTAATTTAAGATAGATTATCCTACATTATTCAGTTGGGCCCCATGCTACACAAGTGTCCTTAAGACTCAGTATCAGAGTAATGTGATGTGACAAGGACTTGACTGGCCACTGTTGGCTCTTAAGATGGGAGGGGTCATGGGGTGCCTGGGTGTCTCAGTGGGTTGGGCCTCTGCCTTTGGCTCAGGTCATGATCTCAGGATCCTGGGATTGAATCCCACATCGGGCTCTCTGCTCAGTGGGGAGCCTGCTTCCCTCTCTCTCTCTCTCTCTCTCTCTCTCTCTCTGCCTACTTGTGATCTCTGTCAAATAAATAAAATCTTTAAAAAAAAAAAAAAAAAAAAGGAAAGGGCCAAGAGATAAGGGATGAAGGAAGGCTGCCGAAACTGGAAAATGCAAGAAAGCAGATTCTCTCTTAGAAACTCCGGAAGCAATGTAGCCCTCCTGATACCTTGGCTGTAGCCTAGTGAGATTCATGTTGGTACTTCTGAACTACCAAATTATAAGATAATAATTTTACACTGTTTTAAGCCAAGTGTAGGATAATTTGTTATGACAACCAAAGGAAACTAATATGCCAAGATTCCAGTAATGTCACAGTGATTTAGATATCATAGGCTCAACATTAATGTAGCTTATCTGAATTTCCAGGTGAGTCCTCATGTTAGTGGTAATATAATTATGCCAAGTATTGCACCCAAAAGTCTCAGTCAAGTATACTGGCTACAATAATTTTCTTAGGGTGAGAGTGGGGGGAGGTGCAAAAGGTTTGAAGAGGCAGTTTACTGATATTAAATGTTCAGCACTTAGGACACTTCAACCTATTTACTAGTTTTGAGTTAGTACCTTGGAAAGAGAACAGGATACATTTTTCTACAGCAGATGATGAGGATAGGCCCAAATGGTCAATTATTCTGTGGCATCAGTCTCTGTCGAGATCTCTGAGGCTTGGGAAGACTAGACTGATCTTAACCTGCAAAGGAATTATAAAGTTGCCTCCATTTTGGAGTAGCTCTTTGACTTACCATCAAAATCCTTCATCTGAATTTTGGCAAAGCCAGTTGCAACCAAAATGTCGGGTTTTCCCTGACCCAGTGCTACAGATCACATGTAGTGTCTGTGAATTTTCATGTATTGATTGCTTTCCTATGTGTTTTCACATGCTCATCTCAGCCTCGAATCTCAAAGTCCTTGCTTATAACCTGTCTTTAGAGTCCTGCAATGCTCTTGACCTAGAATAAAGGCAAACTGAGCTCACTACGAAAAGGCTCGTTTAGAAGGTATGGGGGGAAAAAAAAGCCACCACAGATTATGCACATTCATTCATTTAATAAACAATATTTACTGCCTACTATAAGCTATGTATGGTTCTATATGCTAGAGTGAAAGGGTGACCAAGGCAAAATTTTGCTTTCATGGGCATGTTGTAGGAGAAGCAGGCAATAAACTGAAAAAAAAAAAGAAAAAAAAAAAAAGTGTGTGTGTTTTGTGTGTGTGTGTGTGTATGTGTGTAAAACAATTATAGTTACTATAAAATACAAAAGCAAGTAAAGAGACTAGTCTAGATCAGATATTATGCAGTTTGCTAAATAATTATAGTTCTCCCTCCCTACTGACACAAATTTTGGTAGGGTAGTCTCATGTGATTGGTTTTACTAGTGATGCATGGGTTGCACTGACAGGACTCAAAGCTGAGCATTCACCAGTGTAAGAACTTCCAGGCTGTCCTTCCCTCTGATACAGCAACTGGCAACATTTGAGACGGTAGAAACTCCATACTCTGGGTCCCTGAATGACTCCTGCTAACCACATCGGATATATAATGGGGCTGTGAAATAAAACTTTGTTGTTTAATGCCACAAATATATCACTTTCCCTCTACAACAATTTATCCTATTCTGACTGATGAAAACAGTCAAGGAAGGCATGACACTACAGAGCTGAAACTTCATCAGAGACACAACTGGTGATAAATAAGCAGCAGTGTTGGGCTAAGTATTACTGAAAGTGGAAAGAGCTCCCGTGAAGGTCTGGAGACATGCTTACACCAGGCTCTAATACAACGCTGTGTACCTCTTGAAACAGGCCTGGGCATGGATGACAACTCTGGACAATGCCAGTTGTTGTTTTTTTTTTTTCCCCTTACCCTGTTTATTACCTAATCATTTCTATTTACATACTAATATTTATTTTGAAAAACATGGTAGATGTTTGAACCCATATCTTTAATTCTTAGCAATCTTATCCCAGAATTACAGGTAAGGACCTAACTTATTTCTTATCCATACAATTTTCTATTCAGGGGCAGTCATTTTTTTGGTAGTACCTTCATACCCTGGCCCAAGTTATTCTTGTAACTTTCTTTGTAACCCTGGGGGGAGGTTTAGGAGCCCATGCAGCCTCTGAATCACTGCAATATCACTTTTTCGCCCATTCATTTATTAAATAAATACTTTTTAAGCAACTACAATATGCCAGGTTCTGGGCAAACCATAAATACAATGGTGAACAAAGAACTTGCAGTGTAGTGCAGGAGATAAATATGAAGCAAGCAATCCCACAAACTCAATGCAAAGTGACAACAACTATGACAAATGTAATAGAATAAAGGTCATGTTGCTCTGAGAGCACAATGGGGGGATCTGAATCTTCCAGGAAGGTCAGAGAAGGTTTTCCTGAGAAGGGAAAGCTTCAGTTAACATCTCACAGATGCAGGAGGAATGAATCAGGTAAGGGGCTGAATGTTTGCTGGGAAAATGAAACCACAGGTCAAATGTTCTGTGGTAGGAGAGAATGAGGAGGGTAGAAAAAACTAAAGAGAAATCCATAGGGATGAAATGAGGTGTATGGAATGCCTTTGTTGAGAGGTGATGAACCGGGTAGGCATCGAGGAGGCAAGCCATGCATGAAATATAGTCATCTTTAAGAACTCTGTGTCTTTATAGTGAAGGTAGTGGGAAGCCACTAGAGAAGTCAAACGGGTTTGAGAAAAGATGATTATAATCAAATGTGTTTAAAAATGTGGTGGCCTCATTGAGGAGAATGGATTGGAGGAAAGCCAGAATCAATGGCGATAGGCTGACACGGCCATTGTCCAAGACCAATGAACAGATGATGGCAACTTTGATGGCACTGTGGTGGGAAAGAGAGAAAAATGGTGAACTCCAAAATATTTAATGAGGTGAATTTTATGAAATTTGGCAAGGCATGGATATGGTGGAGGAAGAGGAGGATTTCGAGATGACAGCCTACAATCTGAGGTGGTGATGCCACTGACTAAAACTGGAAACACAGGAAAAGAACAAAAGCTCTCAGAGGAGGTTTCATGGTGGGCATACTGAATTTGAAGGCCCTTTCAGACAAACAAGAGGGAATGGAAAATAGACAGTTGAAACTACAGATCTGAGACTCAAATAAAGGTCTAAACTAGATATATAACTTTATGAGTCATTTGCTCCTAGGTGGTAATTGAAGCCATGGGTGAGACTGAGACTGCCTACGGAGAGATTGTGGAATGAGAAGCAGCAGGGGTGGGAAACCATGGAAGATTAGCAGAGCAAGCAAAGAAGGAGCAGAATATGCAGAGTTAGAACCAGAGCAGGATCAGGACCAACATTAGGAAATCTGAGGTCTGTCCACCATGGTCCAGTGAAAAAATTTTAAAGAGTATCTGTCTCAATAAACAGGTTCTCCATAAAAGCATTTATTTCACAGATTAATCATGCAGTTTATCATAACTAGAGAATGAAGGACAGTTCCTTTCTCTGAAATCAGCTACCACTCTTTTCCCCCAAGTTGTCCCAAAGTTGAGTGTTTATAAATGACAGATGCATTCTAAGAATATGACCATTGCAGTAGAGTGTCCTTAGGGAAGTGCAGGTGATTAACATACCTGTGGGAACAGGAGACCAGACAGCCTTCCATTCTAGGATGAAAATAAAGCAATGACCTACTTGGTCAAAACACAGACTTCCACCAAATGAAGTATCTGGAACATGTCTATACGTTCCAAGCAAATAAACAGATACTTCCTCTGATTTACAAATAGGTATATATATATTTTTTTTAAAAAGACCCTAACATGTGTTTTGTAGGGGGAATTCCTCACACACTTACACAGATGCAACTTTCTTCTCCTCTCACAGACTCTGTTATCTGATTTCCAAACCAAAAGAAGGTTAACTACATCCAATTATAAAAATTAAGGAACAGGCACACAAACACTAAGGAGAATGGATGATTAAAAACCTAGAAAGAGTGAAAAAGAGAAAAATCAATAAAAAATCCTCCTGAGACTTCCAGAGGAAGTGATCTCTGGGGCCACAGACAGAGCACAAAACCTGTCTTACCACAAGAGCCCTTGCAAAGTTTGCTGTGTTACAAGTTGGCTAAATATTTTTGAGTTATCCTAATAATCTTGAGGTTAAATTATGCTAATGATACTCTTTCAGCGGGCAGAAAAGCTGATACAATCTGTAGCTTAATTTCTTTAAAAAAAAAAAAACAACACCAATAACAGGACTTGAAGGACTAAACTTTAATCATCTTGAAAATAAACGTTTCCCAAACTCTCATTTTTATATTGAGCTAGATAAATACATAAGCACGGTAAATCAATGCATTAGCTAATAGTCTTTCCTGACTTTAAACAATAACAGGAAGCATATTTAAACTTCATGTATCAGTTTGCTAGGACTTCCATAATAAAGTACCAAAAACTAGATGGCTTAGCAAAAAAATATTATCTCGTGATTCTGCAGGCCAGACATTTGAGATCAAAATGTTGTCAGAGCTAGTTCCTTCTGAGAGGTACAAGAGAAGAATCTGTTCCAAGCTTCTTTCCTTAGCTTGTAAAAAGCCTTCTTTGGGTTCACATGACATTCTCTAGATTTGGCAAGTCTATCTTCAAATTTACTCCTTTTATTAAGACACCAGTCATATTAGATTAGGGCTCACGCCAATGACCTCATTTTTACTTGTAAAGATCCTACCCAAAAAAGGCCATATTCTGAGGTGCTGGGGCTAGGATTTCAACATATTACTTGGGGAGGGGATGACACAATATAATCCATAGCATTTGATATCTGTTCAAAATGAATAAGTTAATAAATTATATTTGATATCTGCTGTTAATGTTGGCTAAAGGTATGCTCTTTAAAGTTTATTTTAGTATTGATCAGTTGCATTAAATTCACTTATCTGCTTTGTGATCAAAAGCAGTGTTTAAAAACTAATGACTATGTGTCCTGGATCCATTATAGCCACTTATTTCTGTATGACACCCCACACCATTTTAATAAATGTCACCATTTTTGCTTAAGCCACCCCCTCCCAAAAAAAAAAAAACAAAAAAAACCCAAAACAAAAAAAACCTAATGACTAGCCACTGTGCTCCCATAATATTTATCATGGTCAGCCTGGTGCTCTATTCTTCCATAAATATCACCTTCTCTAATCCTCTTGGAACCTTCTTGGGGACATGGACCATATATTGATAATCTAAGTATACAGGTTGCATCTAGCATTGTGCTTTGTACATGATCCATTATTAACAAAGCATTTTTTTGAGGTGAATTGAATTGAAATATTAGTTGCAATGATAAATCTGCGAAGTCACTACAGAACTGTGACTCATAGAGGAGACTGCCTTAGTCTTGTTCACCAAGTTCTAATTAAATAAGGTAATGAAAAATTGACAAATGGTAGCTTGATTAGACCAATTTCATCTATTTTGTTCTCTGGACACTCATCAGCTTTGCAATCCAGGAATGAGTTTAATGAACGAGGAGGGATCAGGATTCTGGTCCCATCTCTAAAACAATGAACCCAAGGATCTGACTGCCCAGCTGTTTTCGAGAGTCAGTCCAGTAGCATCTTGTACCTGGCCAGTGAATTTGGCACATTTAAAATTATACCTGACAGAATTTTCTTCAAGACCACATGCCATTCACTGAAATGAGAGAAAGAGTGTGAATATATGTAAGTTGTATTAAGATTCTACACTGTTCACTAATTTGTGTTTAGGTTCTGGTGTCATTTTTAGGTGATTCAGTTCTCAATTCTAATAACACCTTTTTGAAGATACTTTCCTGATCACACAATCTGAAGATTCCTCTCTACCGCCTCCATTTTCTATCACTTACTTACCCTTTTAGACGTTTTCTTGCTAGCGCTGACCACTATTGAATAGAATCATCTATACTGTTGTTTACCATGTGCTGCTCCATGTTTCCCAACCCTCCACCTAATATAAACTCCGTGACAGCAGGCGCCTAGTCATTCTTACTTACTGGTATCTTGCTTATCAGGTCTGCCTATAGTAGAAATGCAACGTTTGGGGAGTATGACTCTGCATGACTCCTCCTCTGTCCCAATACCAGTTCTCTGATCTCACCTCTTACCAATATGCTATTCATGCCACTTAAGGCTCAGTGGTTTCTTTGCTGTTCTTCAAATACATCAATCACCATGTCCTGCCTCAGAGCCTTTGCAGGTACCTTCCCCTCTACTTGGAATATTCTGGCCACAGAAATCTGCATGCTTTATGCTTTCATCTCTTTCAAATCTCTTCTCAATGTATCCTAGTGCCTTTTCTGGATAGAAGCCCCCTCCACCCTGAGGCTCTAATGCCTCACCTTGCCTTATTTTTCTCCATGGTTCACACAGTCCCACCTGACAGGGCATACATTTATTTCCCATACTGGATTCCTGTGAGGCATCACTCAGATATCCCTTCAGGAACTAGACATTCATTCCCCAAGCTGTGGACAGTGGTACCTGCTCACAGATCATGTGTTAAAAACCTGCTCCACTGCCCTTGACTAAAGGAAGTGGGCTCACTCAAGGTTTTGTCTCTCCCAAGGGGCAACCACATCAGATATATGGTCAGTGTGACGGCCATCACAGCTGCTGGCTGTCTCTGCAGTTTTTTGTTGGAATTAATTCTCAGTTTTGCCTTTCCCTCCACCCAAACCTGTTTCAATCACTCAGACATGTCTTGATCCCTCATAAACCTGTATATAAACCTCCATTTCAGAGTCTGTTTTCCTGGGAACACAAGCGAAGACTTATATGGAGTATAAACTCCATGAGAATGGGGACTTTGTCTGACTCATTCTGATTCTCAGTTGCATCCTCCAGTGACTAGAACAGTGCCTGAGAAGTGCTTGATTAATATTTGTTGACCAAATAATGAATGAGAAGACAATCATCTCTCTTCCCAGAGAATTCATGGACAGAGATGGATTTTGTGTTTTTACTGGGAAACAATACAGAACTTTCAGGAGATGCATTCAACTCCTTTGAAGAAAGCATACCGTCACCCCATGAACAATCCTTATGGATAATTTATCTTGCATTACACAAGTCCAGTCTTCAATGTTTTCACAGAAACATCCGGAGTCATTCCAATGGGATTTCGTAGCTCATCTGACCTTCCTAGAAACTATATGAAGAAGACATTTGAGCAATTTTCTAAATAATTAAACTTAAGATTAGCAAGTTTAAAATGATTGGCACCTAAGGCCACTCATTATTTGGACATGGCAGAACTAACACCCAAAACCAAGTCTTCTGTACTTTGTGCCATGTTCCTTTTCGTTCTTTTAAGAATCCAGTTATAATGACTGTGTTAATTTCATATAAATATAAACACACATGCACATGCACATTTCCCACCACCACCCCGCCCACCGACTTCTTGTCCAAGGTTTATTTAAAACTTAAGGTCCTTCTGTGCACAGGCATCCCTCTTCAATCAAAACTCACAAATTCCTCTGTAGAGGTGAAACAAGTAGAAACTTACTTTACAAGATTCCATTGCTTTTAAGACTCATTTATGGAGTTCTTTATACACACTGCAGGAAATACTAATCATTATGCCATTGATCTTCAGAAATCTTTCCTCCAAGAGTCACTGATTAGTCCTGTTACTACAGACATGTCAATATGGTTCGTCAGTGTTAGTTTCTTACAAAAGTCTAAATTTCAATAGAAGAGAGGCACAAAATATTTAATATACTAAGGATATATATGTATATATATATATATATAATTTTTAAAGATTTTATTTATTTGAGAGAGAGCATGAGAAGAGAGCAGAGAGCACAGCAGAGAGGAGGAGGAAGAAGACAGACAGAGGGAGAAGGAGAAGCAGACTGTCTGCTAAGCAGGGAGACCGATGAAGGACTCAATCCCAGGAACCCACGATTATGACTGAAGCTGAAGGCAAATGCTT
The DNA here is from genome assembly GCF_002288905.1 of Enhydra lutris kenyoni. Lineage (NCBI taxonomy): Eukaryota > Metazoa > Chordata > Mammalia > Carnivora > Mustelidae > Enhydra > Enhydra lutris. The sequence continues at coordinate 6,719,385 of NW_019154111.1, forward strand.
AACCTAATGAGCCACCCAGGCGCCCCTATACTAAGGATATATAGAAATCTATCTTTATGTACCCCGGTGTAAAATACTTTCAATCAATTCAAATTCAAAGAACAAATTCAATCAATACATGTATAATAATCCTAGCTACATTGTTTTTTTTTCTAAGATTTTATTTATTTATTTGACAGAGATCACAAGTAGGCAGAGAGGCAGGCAGAGAGAGAGGAGGAAGCAGGCTCCCTGCGGAGCAGAGAACCCGATGTGGGGCTCGATCCCAGGACCCTGGGATCATGACCTGAGCCGAAGGCAGAGGCTTTAACCCACTGAGCCACCTAGGCGCCCCGCTACATTGTTTTTAAAAAAACATTTTATATTGTAGTTTTAACTTCATAATGGGTCACTTGAATCTTATGGTAAATGAGACAGAATATCTAACAACATTAGGCCACCAAAGCTGTTCTAGAAGAAACATTTTTCAGGGGAATACGTACTACCAACGTGTAACAGCTATGAAAATGCACTGCTCAGATCTCCTGCTGTAGTCAGCACAATTGACTGGTGACCCTCACTTCTGTCGCTCTGGATCCACAGAGGCCATGCTTCCCATAGAGTAAACCCGGAAGAGGTGTCAAAGCAGATTAAGCTGGTGGGATGTGGGAGTACTCTAACTATTGGCTTTGCTTTGAGAACTCTGCATTGATCTTTCTTGAAAATATGCTACAGTCCAAGATTCTTTTTACTGAATCCTCTTCCTTGCCTCTCACCTTCCAAAATGTTAGATCTGCACTGTTGTCTGAGGAATCTTCTTTCCTTCTGCTGCTCACCTCCAGGAAATAAATCTCTTACGTGCACGTCTAAAACCATATTGGCATTGGCTTCTTGGCTGATCCAAATTCATACAAATGATAAACTTTACTGCAGGATGTTCCACCTCCACCTCCCCACTTACTATACTCAAACACATAATACAATATAACTTTCAAAACAACTGAAGTTTTGACCATTCATTAAGTGTACAAGAGACATCCAGAAATCATTCCCGAGGAATCTCACACAGGTTACATCCATCCACAGGATGTGCAAAAAGGAAGTTTTCCAAATATGGCAATTCTTCACGTTTAATTTTTGGCATGGTTACAGTAGGAAAAATAACTGTGGTTAAGATATCAAGAAAGTGTTGCATCTTACAGATCCAAAGGGGAAAAAAAGCAATACAATCTTTCTTAGCTTAAAAGGGAAAAATGATCATGAGCTCTAGAGATATGGAAGATAAAGACGATATGGAAGAATGGCTGAGGCCACACCCACTGTTACAACCTGCAAGTGCTGTCAAGACCACTGACAGAGGGTTCCTGCTGGGCACACTGGAGGGAGGAATGTATCTTCCAAGAGACACACATGCAGCAGCTTTATTCTTGGATATATATAGGTGTATATATATATATATATAGATAGATAGATAGATAGATAGATAGATATAGATACAGATATAGATATAGATATATAGAATATATATATTCTTGGATATATAGTTAGTTAGAAACATTATAATGTGATCATAAATAAATCACTTTTTTCTGGAAATCAGGTGTTTATTCCGATGTAAGGATATATGAGAGACTACTCTTTGGTAGTCACTGAACCTTGGAACATACCCTCATCAGAGTAACTAAACTGAAAGAGCCCGGCGCTCACTCCAGCTCCACCACTAAGGAGCCACTGGCCTTAGGGCAAATCAGCGCAGGCTCTCTGAGTTCAAGTCCCCTCATGCAAAACAATGTTGTAATACTAGCATCCTTAGCTCAAAGGGTTGAGCACAGTCAATGGAGTCAAAAATGTTTACAAGGGAAATACTTTTTTCTTTACAAAATAAACCTATGTCATAAAAATGGCAAAATTTAAACCTCCCAGCATTTCACTTGTTAGAACAAAAATTGCAAAATTTAAATACGGAAGTGAGGAGCTCCCTGTGACCTTTCCTTTGTGTTGCACAGGCCCTCTGTGGTTTTCAGTTCTTAATGCACTGTTTATGTTGGCTAATGTTGAGCAGATCACCTCATTTCCATTTACAAGCAAGAACATGGATTTGTTAATGTACCCCCTAGAGTTTATAAATTAGTGACCAAGGCAGTAATAAATATTACCCAGGACTTAAATTTTAATCCCTTTTCTTTTTTCCCCACAAAGGATCTTCTAGTAACATACACATTTCTGTTTAATATTTTTATTCCTCAAGTGAAATATCAGCAATAAAATTATAGCTTCCAATCCTAAGGCTTCTATTATCTATATTCTAACACCAGGTCCAAGATTTTTCCATTTTTTTATGTTCATGGCCAGTATGCAATGCAAGTAATTTTTTAAAAGATTTTATTTATTTATTTTAGAGAGGGGGAGGGGCATAGGGGGAGAAAGAAGAAGAGGGTAAGAATCCCAAGCAGACTCTGTACTTAGTGTGGAGCTGAACATGGGATAGGATCCCAGGACCCTGAGATCATAACCTGAGCCAAAATCAAGAGCTGGGCACTTAACCGACTGAGCCACCCAAGTGCCCCAACAATAGAAGTTATTTTTATGTCATCTTTTCCACGGACAGGACCTCCAAATAACCCTCCCGACTACTTCTAGTCCCTTTACTCCTTCATATCACCGCCACGTTACAGTTCCCTAAGTCTCCCACTCTGAAATCACCAGTGACTAAATGAGATAAAGCTCATCTTCTCCAGCCTGACATTCAGAGCCAACTACGATCTGATTCATGCAAACCTTTTCAGCAACATTTGCTGAAACCTTCTTCTGTGTGTGGGGAAATGTTTACTCCCTCATTTCAGAACCAGGGTTGTATTTTTCCTCCTTCTTGTGCCTCCTCCCCAAAAATGCTCATTCCTCCTCCAGTATCACCTGCTTCTTGAACGCCAAGGGTCTTGAGAGAGCTCTGTCTAAAGCCCCTTATTTTTAAACTGAGATACAGAAAGATTAGGCAAACCCCAATTCCTTCGGTAAGTAAAAGCCCTATGTTCTGGACCCACAGCTCAGAAATACGATGTCGATGTTGTTTCTGCTATGCTCGGCCACTTCCAGTGAGCTGGCAACTAAGACAATGTCAATGCCGATTCCCTGGATTCTAACATAGTACGTTCTGAGACCTAACTTGAATGTGATCCCTGCCACCATACTTCATGATAAAGCCAGCTGGGAATTCTATCTTTTCAGAATCTCTGTATCATTTTTACTGTCTCTACAATTCACCTGAATATTAACCATGTGGTGCTTTGTGATAATTCTCATTTTTCTTATTGATTTTTAAATTACGGAAGTACTACTTGCTGCTGTAAAAATTAAAACTGTGCAGAGATGTGTAAAAAAAAAAAATGGAAAGACCATTAACTTCCCTACGAGTTCCCCCTCCTAAAGTAACAACTACTAAGAAGTTAATACTCTTCAGGTTTTTCTACACATCTCCTATAACTTATGTAATTAGTACATCTAGAAAAATAATCAGCTCGAGTTCCACAGAGCTCACATTCAATCCTTCTTTTGCACTATCTCCCTTTTGTCTCCCCCCAAAGTGTGCAAATGCACATACATGCACACACACATATTTTTAATGTGATATTATGTATGTGATTATATATAATATATATATATCTTTTGGATTGTTCCAATGTTTCACTAGGACAGGCAATTTGATGATGAATATTTCTGCTCTTCTATAGAACACTTATATAATATTTATAGGAGAGATTTATCAAAAAGGACAAGATGGGAAATATTGTGTCAACTGTCTATACACTTAAAATTTAGTTTCATTAAGTTTCCCTCCAAAACACACCAGCAGTACACATGGGGATTTATTTTTCCTCACCAATATGGATGTTTTCAGTTTTAACTAACCTGACTGATAAAAATACTACTGTGTTATTATAATATGTATATGTTTACACACATCACACTTATCTTTCTATCTTTTCAGCTGTTTTTAAGCCATGTTTCTTTTTCTGTATATTTTTCTTTTTCCCATTTTCAACATTTATTCCATTATTTTTCTGAGCCTTCTTTGACATATCTTTCTATGAATTAGCTTTGTTTAATGTTTTTCCTTAGAGCCAGAATGAAAACTTAAGACAGAGATTTTCTTTCCACCTTTGTCTTCTCAGTTTTTTTTTTTTTAAGATTTTATTTATTTATTTGTTAGAGAGAGAGAGAGAGAGCATGAGCACAGGCAGACAGAATGGCAGGCAGAGGCAGAGGGAGAAGCAGGCTCCCCGCTGAGCAAGGAGCCCGAGGTGGGACTCGATCCCAGGACGCTGGGATCATGACCTGAGCCGAAGGCAGCGGCTTAACCAACTGAGCCACCCAGGCGTCCCTGTCTTCTCAGTTTTTAATACAGACTTTGCATAGAGTAGGTATTCAGTAAATACTTACAGCTTGACTTTCTATGACAGGACTGTCTAGCTGTCAATTCTGAAAGCTAAATGACACAGAAATAAGAAATATTTGCATTATAGGATTAGAGGGCTGGCTGTGGCTGTGACAAAGTCCTTCTCTGTAGAGCCAGGAGTACAAAACCCACTAAATGAATGCTCAACTATTGAGAGAGGCTAACTTGAAAACATTCATGGAGTTAGGGATATTTATCTCCTTTACTGACCTATGTGACAATGCTCCTTAGAACACGATAGTCTTCATTATTTATTTCACCGTCTGTATTCCTCTTCGCTCTCTAGTCATTTACATTTTAAGGCTCCTTTCTACTCTCCGTCTTCATTTTTTAACTTCCATTAACAAAACAGGAACTACACTTGACATCAGTTGGTAAGAGTCAACGGCATATACCCAATCCATTTCCTTTCTGTTGATCAGATGAGAATACGCCCCATTCTTTACATCCAGGTGAATGAAAGAGTTGCAAAATTAATAGGCATAATGGGTGAAAGGGAAGGAAAAAATCCCATAACCTATTTTTCCTGTGAAGCTTGCATCTATCTTGCATCTAGCTTGCAAGAAAAGACTGAGCTTCATGGTACCAGCTGCCTCTGCAGCTCAGGGTAAACCTATTTCTTTATACAGCTTGAGGGAGCAGCTACCCATCAGCTGCCCAAAGGAGAAAAAATCCGTGAAGTCTAACTCAAGTGTCTGTCAAATTGAATATTCTTTCTGTTCTGTCACTGAAGAATCTGGAGAAATTTCCATCTTTCTTTCAGTGTTCAACATCCAGGGCTTTCTCCAACACAGTCAAGAGCTTCTGAGTAGGTTGCTGTTTCTGAGTTCCCAGGGAGTATAGACACACATCACTGCTCTTCTTCCCCATCATTTCCTCCGCATCCCCACTCCCACATGACTAATTTCTTCCATTCCATAATACGAACTGCTACCCAATTACTCCACCCCACTCATTACCTTGCCTTGCTGTTCTCTTTCTGTCATATAGCCCAACAATCCAAGGATAGAAATTGGTAGTTGTATACGTGAACTACATGCCTTATTTATTTCTCAGGAATCTTTAGACAAAGTTCATAGCTCTTCTGCTCATCAGAAGAATGAACACAGTTTTACTTCTGCAGCCTGTGCTTGTTCCTTCCTTCATGTGACAATCTCTGTCACTTTCTTCCCGTGTAGTATCTTTACCACCCATTGGAAAAATCAGCATCTCATTTGAACCCTGCACTACAATGCTGCTGTTGTTTTCTTACTACTCATCTTTCTGTCCAATTATTTGACTAGTCCCCTCTGCTATATTTCCCCTTTCTTCCCTTTCTCATTTATACTTCAGTGCTTTGGTTGTTTTTGTTTTTCAAGAATTACACATTGTTAGTTTCCCCAGAGGGCCTTTAGGCGGCAGCCCTTGATATTCCTTATCCTGGTTTGTTATACGAAGGTTTCTAAAAAGTTGTGAGACAGCCAGTGAGCCCCGTGATATATGACTGGTGCCCGAGCAGCGGATGGCTGGAAGAACAGAATAAAACACAAGAATCCCAAGGGAAACAAAAAACTAATGTAAAATGGCATAAAACTGTAGTTTCAAAAGGATCATTATAATAATTATAATAATTATTATATTACTATAATATAAGATCATTATAATAATCTAGTCAAGCCCCAGTATTATATACAAGAGGATACTGTGCTCAAAGATGATAAGCAATTTACCTAAGATCATAACAACTAATGTGACGCAAGACTGAGAAAAAGGTAACTAGACCCTAGGCTCCTGCCTGCTGCTTAGATCTCTTCTCCTACTTCTCTCACTGTAGTCACGTCACCATTTTTCAAGGTTCGGAATTAAGCACAAGCTATGTGAACCCTCTCTCACTTAATCTGGGGGTACACAGATCACAAGAACACATCAAGGGAGTTACTTTCCATGGAAGGAAAGTCAGTCTGACAACAGCTCAGGGGCTCACAATTGCATTGTTTTAAGAGCAAACTGCCTCTCTGTTCTGCCTTCTAAATTATAGGGGAGGAAAAATCCAAACTCCTAATAAAGTTTTAAATAGACTGCATCGAACGGCATGCTAACTTTGAATACCCATGCCATCCAGGAGAGCCTCACCATTATTCCTGCAGATCAGGGCTTGGGGCTAGTGACAGAAGGGAGCTGGGGACTCACCAGGTCCCTTAATCCTAACTTTAAGCCAAAGAGGAAGGCAAAAGAGGCTCAAATCGCCTTCCTTTAATGTCTTTACAAGTTTTATACTTGTTGAAGGAAAAGGCATTCCCTAATCTGGGTGGCTCATGATTGCTGCTTACAAGCAATTTCGCCAGACTTGCAGAATTGCTCTCTCCAGATCTGTTTCAAGATTGCAGTACAGTGGGCAAGGAGAGTGGAAGAGAAATGAGAGAAGGCGGTGTCTTCCTAACTAATTCTATTCATTTCAGGAATGTTGGGCCATATTTATGAGTTCTTACTTCAATGAGAGCACCCTTGGACAAAAAGTGAACCTGTTTATTTTAAGGTCTCTTATTCATACTACTGGTGCCTTGTTTTTTATTTTTGTGAGTTTTCCCCCCCTTAATTACTTGAGAGGAGGGGTTAGTAAAGAAGGTTTCTGGAAGAGGGAAGAAACTGCATTTTTTTAAATTAACATATAATGTATTATTAGCCCCAGTGTACAGGTCTGTGAATCGTCAGGCTTACACACTTCACAGCACTCACCATAGCACATACCCTCCACAATGTCTATAACCCAACCACTCTTTCCCTACCCGCCTCCCTCTGGCAACCCTCAGTTTGTTTTGTGAGATTAAGAGTCTCTTATGGTTTCTCTAGAAACTGCATTTTTAATTGTAGACTTTAGATGTTCTTTTAATGCAAACAAACCCACTAAACATTTGTGATAATGTCTTCTGTTTCTCTTTGCCTGGGACACACAGGATTATCTCTCATCAGGGAAGAAAACTTCAAAAACTGTATTGCTTTAGTTTAGATTAGACTTGTCAAATAAAATACAGGACACCAGTTAAACGTAAATTTAAGATGAACAACAAAATTTTTTTTTTGTATAAATTATCCCCCACATTTCACAGGGGTGTTAAGTCCATTTATAAAGCCTTCACTGTCTACCTGAAACTAATTTAACCAGGTATTCTTGTATTCTTATTTACTAACTCTGGCATTCACAGTTTAAATATCAATACTGAACTGACTGTGGTATTTTATAGAAATTCAAAGTTGTACGATGCAGGGAGCACCTGATATAAGAAGTTAAAAGGAAAAGGAAAAAAGAAGAAAGGGGGAACACAATACTATGAAAGTGATATCAAGTAACTCCAAGATGTTGTTTCTGGATATGCTTGAAAAATGTGGCTTTACTCTGCAGATTGAAATTATGATTTCTGCTATCAGTGTAAGGTTTGATTTTACAAATACAGCAGTTAGAAATTTTTTATATAGCAAATACAGCAGAAATTTTTAAAAAATCATTTGTTACCACAGTGCTGGTTAATGTTGAAACAGTTTCACACACTTCTGGAGGTGGATGAAGAAGGAATATTTCACAGTTGTAAAGACTTAGGGTACTGAATGAGTACAGTAACTGTTCAAATACAGATCAGTTGCTTATTAGCAATATGATGTTGGACAAGTCTTTTATATGCCTGTGACTCAGCTACTTCACTTGTAAATATGGGATACAATAATGCCTACTTTTTAAGTTCCTGGTGGGGATTAACTGATACAATGCATAAAAAGTGCTAAGCACAGTGCTTGGCAAACAAATGTCCAAGGAGGAATGCTCTTCCTCCACCTTCCTCTTCATCTTTCAAAAATGCTTATCAAACTATTAAATTAAAAAATTGTGGAATATTCAATAATGGACTCCTATTCAGCAATAAGAAGAAAAAACTGTTACCTACAACAGCAGGGTTACTGAATCTCCCAAATACAATTCTTAGCAAAAATAGCCAGATAAATGAGAATATGTTACATAAAGACATGTAGAGTGGATCATTTCTAACATATCTTCATTCTACCACAAAAAATTATTTTCAGTAATAATCATAAAATTAAATGAAAAATAATAGTTGACTGAGGAAAATAAGGAAGACCGTAAGAGCAAATGAACTAAATATGCACATTTGATTTTGTTTTTACAGTGTTCCATACATGTGCTTATAATTGTATGGGAAAATGTCTGAAAAACCATACCAAAATAGTGACTGACTAGCCTCTTTTGGTGGCATCATGGTGGGGTATTCTACTTTCTTAATTACGCTTAATTTTGAGCAAGTATAAATATTAAAACAAGTAGTTTTTTAGAAAGAAATTTGCTTTAGTTTTAGATTTACCTTTTTATATTTATTTTTCCCAAATACTGTCTCACTCTATTCACTGACATGAAATTCAGTATCAACAAATAAAGTGTGACGCTTTTGTAATAACCCCATGGTGTATATTATCACACTCCCCACTGATGGTTGATGTTAGAGACAGGAGTATGGAGTCTGGGTATAAAGGTGGAGAGAGAGAATCAAAGAGACAAAATTCTACTTGGTTATGATTTCAAAAATCTCTTCAATAAATAACACAGCATAAACTTTAGGATAAAACAATTACATAAAAATTGAAATAATAGGGGCACCTGGGTAGAACAGTCAGTTAAGCATCTGCTTTTGGCTCAAGTCATGATCCCAGGGTCCTGGGATCAACTCCTAAGTTGGGCTCCCTGCTCAGTGGGGAGCCTGTTTCTCCCTCTCCCTCTGCTGCTCCTCCTGCTAGTGCTCTCTGTCAGATAAATAAATAAAATCTTAAAAAAAAATTGAAATATACAAAATATATAAAATAGAAATATGTATATTATGTATATAAAATACTAAAATATATAAAGTATAATATAAAATATAAAATACCTTCTCCCAAATACTTAAATAATCATATTATGTTACATATCACTATTTTTCCATCCAGACTTGACAAACATAGAACACTATGTGTTCCGTTAGTTTCTTGTTCCTTTATTTCTCTTCCTGGCAGTTTCTGAATGACTTTTATATTCATAAGAATCCATTTAATCTCCATTACTGGATTATAATTTATACGTCTTTAAAAATTTAATGGTTGCCTTGGGGTTTATAATATGCATCTTTAATTACAACCTACCTCCCAATAATATTATATGGCTTGGCATGTAGTACAAGAATCTTACAAATTACAGTAGATTGCTCCCTCCTATTTTTATGCTACTGTTGTCATCTGTGCTATTTCTTCATAGTTATCAACCCAAATATACTGCTATTATTTTTATATATGGGGGACAGTAAGTTATTTTTCAGAGCAATTAAGATTTCTTTAAAAAAATCTTTGATATTTACACTTATATTAACCATTTCTAGTAATTTCTATTTCTATGTGTAGATCTAAGTTTTTATTCTTATATCACATTTGGTCTTCCTGAAGACCACTTTTTTTTTTTTTAAGATTTTATTTATTTATTTGTGTGAGAGAGAGAGAGAGAGCACGAGCGAGCACAGGCAGAGTGGCAGGCAGAGGCAGAGGGAGCAGCAGGCTTCCTGCCAAGCTAGGAGCCCGATGTGGGACTCGATCCCAGGATACTGGGATCATGACCTGAGCCGAAGGCAGCCGCTTAACCAACTGAGCCACCCAGGTGTTCCCTGAAGACCACTTTTAAACACATGCCTTGTACAGCAGTTCTCCTGGCAATGAATTCTCTATTGTTTGTCTAAAAATATTCTTTTCGGGCGCCTGGGTGGCTCAGTGGGTTAAAGCCTCTGCCTTCAGCTCAGGTCACGATCCCAGCATCCTAGGATCAAGTCCCACATCAGGCTCTCTGCTCAGCAGGGAGCCTGCTTCCCTTCCTCTCTCTGCCTACCTCTCTGCCTACTTGTGATCTCTGTCAAATAAAAAAATAAAATCTTTAAAAAAAAATAAATAAATAAAAATATTGTTTTCTATTTTAGCTATTGAAGGTATTTTCACTATGAGTAAGATTTTAGGCTGATATCATTTTACTTTTAGCACATTAAACATGGTAATCCTTTAGGGCGGAGTTTGTAAATTTCTGATAGTAAGTCTGCAGCAATTGTCCCATTATTTTCTGTGTATATCTTCAGGATATAAGATGTCTTTATTTCTGGTTTCGAGTTACTGAAATATGATGTATCTAGGTGTGTATATGTGTGTTTTATTTCCTTTGGAATTTATTGTGCTTGGAATTCTCAAAATTCCCTGTGTCCATCGTTTGATGTATTTTGCTATTTTTAGGAAATCCTCAATGATTATCTTTTCAAATATTCATTCTGTCCCTTTTGGTGAGAGGGGAAGAATCGCATATATGTTAAACCATTTGATATTATCTCACAGATTGAGATGCTGTTTTTGTTTTTCCCATTTGTTTCAATTTGGGTAATTTCTACTGAAAAATCTTCAAAATCACTGATTCTTCTTTTCATTGTTTTGAGTGGTACTGAGTTAATCAAAATGACTTTTCATCTCTGTTACTGTGGTTTTATTTTTAGCATTCCCTTTTGATTTTTTTCTTATCGTCTCCATCTCTGTTAAATTGGTTCATATTACAGTATTTTATCTATTTCCTCCACTAGAGATTTGAACACATTACTCATAGAATTTTAAATGCCTGTCTCAAATTCCAAACTCCTGATCATTTCTGAGTCTGACTGTGTTGACTGCTTTGTCTTTTGATCAGGTATAGTTTTCTATCTGCATTGTTTTGATGTTTCACAACTTTATTTTTGGTTCCTGAGCATAGTCTGTAGAATAGTAGAACTGAGATAATTCACATTTATGCCTGAGATGCACATGCTTCTTCTGCTGCTAGTAGAGGGTAGAGTTAATCTAGGCAAATATTGAACTGTTTTGGGTCTTGCTGCTGTTACGATTACTTTCAGTACGTAAATTCGAAATCCACCTCAGTAGAAATTGCTGCATGTATGATCCATCAATGCATGGTAAAGTTTGTGGGTGAAACTTCAAGAAACAGAAAATATTTACACAGCTTCAAAGTATCTCCCACAAATACATATTGGTTTTGTGGTGGTTCTAAGAGATATCCACAAATTATTCAATATTCATGTCCCCAGGTGATATGCCCCCAGGAGGAAGTTCATTCTCCTCCCTTTGTCTGGACATAGTGACTCATTTTTAATGAACAGAATACAGAAAGGAAAAAGTACTAACTTTATAGTAGAGAAATTTCATAAATACACATTAACAAAATGATTAAAGTTAGGTATCATCAGTACTAAGTCCTGAAGGTATCATGTACTTCCTGATAAAATATAATAAGGACACTTTACCTCTGTAGTATCCTTCCCTCAAATCCATAGGCTCATTACAATTATAGAAAATATGAGACAAACTAAATGAAAGGAACTCTACAAGTGACCAGTACTCTTTTAAGGGTGTCAGTATCATGAAAGAAGAGAAAAGGTAAAAAATAAGAAACTCTCACAGAATGGAAGATACTCAGAATATATGATGATTAAAAGCAACATAGTACCTGCAACCCTGAAACAAATAATACATTATTTGTTAATAATAATAATAATAATAATAATGCAAATAACACCCTGATTTAGGTCCTGAAATGGACAGAGGGCATGAATGGAAAAATTGGTAAAATCTGAGTACATCTGTAGTTTAATCATATTGTACCAATGTTAACTTGTTAGTTTTGATAAAGATACCAAGGCAACAGAAGATGTTAATAATAGGGAAGCCTGAGCAAAAGGAATACGGCAATACTCTGTATTATCTTTAAAACTCTTTTATAAATCTAAAATTCTTTCAAAATAAAAATTAAAAAGGTAAAACTCCTTAACGTTTGTCTACATGGCAAAATATGGACCCTTCCTACATAGTGTTTTTGCACCGGGTATAGAGGTATTCCTCTGGCTTTAATTAAAGCTCTTAACCCCCATTCAACTATAGTAATCTCTTACTCACCCTTCAGATCTCAGATCACTCATCTCAGTCTCATTTTGGCACCCATCAGTAGAATAAATCCTTTTATAGGCTCTTATACATAATCTACTGCTTCTTCATAGTCCAAGTTACAGTTCTAATCATCCATTTGCTTGAATGATTATTTATTGATATTTGTCAACTTTCATCAGGCAGTAAACTCACTTTACAAGGACTGCATATACCTTAATTTACCCAGCGCTTAGCACAGGCTCTGGCATATAGCAAGCACTCCATACAGACTTGCTGAATAAATGATATAGTCTCCTACGTAACTGAGGCATACCAAACTGTTCTACTGCTTTCCCACAAAAGGGGAAGGGAGCACTTCCCTTTCTGTTAAGTGCACCAGCAGGCAAAATGTCCTCTTTATAAATATTGTATAGGGAAGTACTTTAAAGGGGGAGCTTTTAAGCATTCTGAGGTCCTTCATAATAAGAAACAGAAATGTGACAGTCCCCTATGTTCTTCTCTGTCAAACCCCCACCCTAGGAAGATTCTAGGATACTCTGCCTTGCAATGTGAAGTGTCATGGCTCCTTCAATAGCCACTTTCACTCAATGGATAAAGAATAAGGGGATTTAGACATGACTACAACGTAAGCTGCGTTTTTGTCTCCCTTTCCTTTCTCTCTTCTTCCTTTTTGTTGTTGCTGTTGCTAATTGAAAGAAGTTAAAACCCATTCTGCGATTTACTGTTTATCAGGCAAATGATTCTTTGAGGCAAATCCCAGTGGGACTCACTTTATATTTTGGGGACATTCTAGTTCAGTGATAGCAGATGGAACATCATAGTTAAAATTTTTAAAAGAGAGACAATGAAATGAATTCTGGAAAGATAACTAGGTAGCAGTTGCACAGGCAAAAAAGGAAAGAAAAGAAAGATAAGTTAGATTGCTGTTTGGAACTAACCCTGCATCTAGGTAATTGGGAAATGAGGAATGCAAAGGAAAGGGAACATTAACTCTTTCTTGGTTTGGATTTTGAAGTATTGCTTGGGATACTGACTGACTGAGAATGGAAATCCTCTATCTGATTTAATTTCTTACAGCATCTAATGTTTCCTTCTGGGGGTTGGGGAAGGAATAAGAGGAACTCAATCCCTTCTAACACTCAGGAGAGACCCTTTATTCCTCAGTATGAATGTGGTGTTTATTATTTGACTCTCTGTGGGATTGTTACTGGACATTAGTTGCTCTGAACAGAGAACAAAATAACTGGTTCTTTGTTAGAAGAATAGCAGGTATTAATGAGTTGATAGGAAAATTTTCAAATGACAAATGTTCTCTTGATTTGTAAAGCTCAGCTTGTCCCTTGTATGAAGAATTTTGACTCATTTTATAAGTCCTGTTAGCTAAATGGATTATGAAGTGCCCATGATCAGGAATTTCTCTCCAATAAACATATGTTAAACAAAAAAGATGTTTATGGGTGTGTTTTATGTTAATGTTTAGAAACAAAGTAGAGAGAATACTCATCAGCACCAATCAGAGCTAATGTCTGCTCCCCCTGCATATTTTTAAGTTATTACAAAAAACAGTTATCAACATTGTTTTCACTAATTCAGTATTGTTTTTATTAATTCATTTACTATATCTTAATAATTTTCTCATATTATGAATGAGTCTTCCTAAATCAAATGGGATTGGATATACAATATTATATCAGCTGAAAGTACAATTAAAAAACAAAACAAAACAAAACAAGACCCAAACCTCTAAGAGGTTTCAAAGCACAGTTTAATGCATGGGCTGAATGGGTACTGGGTCAGGTAACTTAATATAATACCATTTTCTCTCTCCAGTCAAATGCCAAACTCAAGAGCAAATATAATGCTACAGATGTGGTTTATATGAACCAGAAAAACATTTACTATAAAGAGTCTTACCAAAGATACCGCCATTCCAGCTGTGTGTTTACCAAGAATTTTCCTTAGAGAAAGGTGAAGAGGACTTATTGGATGCAATGTTATGGGTGCTGTTAAATTTGGCCTCAAATTGCTCCAGCATTCTCCTGTGACTCTGTTTGAAATTCTCAGTCTTTGGATAGGTATTTTGGAGTAGACATTGAGTATTCTACGAAGTACAAATGTAGGCACCAAAGTTTCCGTCATTAAAGGGATGAGATCATAGAAACAATTCATTTTTATTGGGCTTAGAAGGTGGAATAGAAGATGTGGAGGTACGGTAAAAATCGAGTTCTGAAACATGGAGCACTAGCCAAGAAGAGGGGGCCAGTAAAGTGGGGATCACTGGCTAGTCCTTTGAAAACTGAACATATGGGACATGTAGAGACAGAAGGCGTAGGTTTGTCATACATAGTGGAAGATGTGGGCAGAAAGACGTGGACATAGCAGCTGCCTGAAGTTTGCTGGATGTGAGAAATCATAGGAGTTATACAGTATTCAAGTTTAATAAAGTCAAGGTCAGCATATCTATCTTTCTTTCTACCCACCTACCTACCTACTTACCTATCTATCTAGTATCTGCCACTGGTATGTGTAACAGTTACATTAGTTATACATTAAACAGTGACATTACCTAGCTCCTTGGTCTTATAGAGTATTTGTATTATTTAAGATATGTTAATGTTTTTTTTAAGATTTTATTTATTTATTTGACAGACAGAGATCACAAGTAGGCAGAGAGGCAGGCAGAGAGAGGGAGGAGAAAGCAGGCTCCCTGCAGAGCAGAGAGCCCGATGTGGGGCTCGATCCCAGGACCCTGTTGATCATGACCTGAGCCGAAGGCAGAGGCTTTAACCCACTGAGCCACCCAGGTGCCCCGATATGTTAATGTTTTCAGTGCATTTGAAGGAAGAGAAAATACTGAGATGGTAAATTTAAAAAAAATCAGCTATCTCAGAAGCTTCCATCACAGTCTTCATCATGTGTCACCTTGTGTTTGGGATGGTGATATGTTCTTGCAAAGTAATATAATCCTACATAAAATATTTTCCCCTTAAAATGAATCCTGACTCTACAGGGGAAAAGAGATGGTATTTATCCATAATTTACTGAAACAATTTTTTAAATTACCTGAACATATCTTGACATCAACAACTAAAGGAATAAACATGGCATTTAGAAAAACAAAAACACTGCTTCCTCATGCATAGGTTTAAAAACAGAAGTTAGAAACTAATTAGTAGAGCTAAACTGTTTCAAGGACACCAATTAAGTTTAATAAGTTAAGAAACACCTACAGTACATTTCTATCTTTATTATGACAAATACACTTGAGTAGATCTACATGAGTAAGTATAGTTTACTAGAATGGTTCATGTTTCCCTCTTTTCAGTTCTATAAAAACTTATCGAGGAGGTAATTTCTATTAGATTTGTTGAGGAAAGGAAACTTACAGCTTCAAAGCCTGCTATCCTTTGCCTCAAACTTCAAAAGTAAGAACAAAGTTTAAGAAGCACTTTTCAATATTAACATCTAGTGCTTTGCTGGTAAATGTTTGACAGGTGGTTCTCTCAGGGTAAGGTAGAGAGCCCTGATTTATAGTATTTGATTTCTACAGTGTAAATATTCCCATCATGGTCAATTTCAATGTGACAACAACTGGTTCCCCAAATTCCTAAGAATTTAACAGTTGTCTTTCTTGAGTTGTTATGACCTGGCTCCAGCAAATAGATGCTTTTTTATGGCTCAGACATGAGAGGCATTCATATTCCATTAGCAAAAATTCAGTAAGAATAATCTAGTTTCTGTCCTCCCTCTCCCCGCAGGGCTCAAAGGCAGATCTCCAGGTGAAAAGAAGCACTAGGAGCTAGGTAGCTGGGTTCCTTCTCTTTGTGTCCATCTGCCCTTATTTATTTTACTGAATCATGACCTAATATCCAGGTTGGAGAGGTCAAGAGCAGAACCAAAATTACTTAAGTAGTAGCTTATCCTTCGTTATGTGTGGATTATAAAAAGATTGAATGTAGATTGACTCTTAGTGACATTCCAATTTGAGAGTTGACAGCAGCAGTTCTCACCCCTAAATGCATCTTAGAATCAGCTGGGGAGTTTTAAAACTGCTGACGACTAGTTCCAATCCCCAGAGAGTCTGTTTAATTGGTCTAGGGTGAGGACGGAGTATTGTCATATTTTAAAAACTCCCAGGTTCGAGAACCACTGGTTTAGAGATTGCTTATAGTTATGTTATTAGATGGATGGTAATGAGAAGAACCAAAAGTGTGGAGAGGCAGTTGGCAATGTGTGAAAGGTTAGAGATGTGCATTTATGTTTTAGAAGATTCTCACATTATTATACTGAAACATTTATGAATATTAAATAGTATCACTTGACAATCTGATGTATAGGGAACCAGGTTAACATACTTTAGGTTTGTTGAGTTTTGTCTTTGAGTTTACTGCTTTCCATAGGACAGTTTCTAAAAATTGAGCTAGAACCCATAAGTGCAACATCTTTAAGTTTTCACTTCAACTCATAAATCAGGAAAAAAAGATGTCTTTGTTGAAGTTTTAGGATAGCCCCTACATCAAAAAAAAAAAAACAACAGGAGCCCATTAATTACACCATGATCACTTATGCAGACTTGCAAGAGGGATGTGCAAAATAGTTCTGTGTTTACCTCTAGGCACAGAGAAGTCATGATTTTTGTTAGGGAGGATTTTTTTAGGGCTCCAATTCTGACTCATGGTATCCACAGAGAAAGGTAAATGGGTGTTAGTTTCATTCCCACATCTGGTCAAGAAAGAGTGGTTTTGAGAGGATCACTCAGGGAGTTTGAAGTATATCCCCTTGCAGTATGGAGTAAGAGAGGGGACAGATTTTGTCCCATGTCTCAGAACTTCAGAGGCAAAAATCGTGGCTGGGGCTGGTGAGAGAGAGAAAGAGAAGTCTCCACAGGTGACAGTTAAGCTTCCACAAGTGGCAAGACAGAATGTGTCTTTACACTGGATGAGGCTAGGTGGAGAGCCATGTAGGAGGAACTGGTCTGCAGGTCATTCGAAAGGGACATTAACCAAGAGGGCTCCCTTCTAGGGACAGGCTATCTCCACAGAAAGAAGCTGAGATATAAGCTGAGATGCAGATTCAGAGGGGACTGTCTTCAACAGCCACATCAGTCCCCAGCTGGAGGAGGGGCTGTTGTCCATACTGACAGAGATATAAGCAGATATTTCCAGTGAACATATCCATAAAGTACCATGCAAGAAAGTCAGCTTCAAATATCCACTAAACCCAGAGAACACCAACACCAGACCATACATTAAGATCTTTCCTGTCCCCCTTTTATTCTGTATTGCCCCGCTTATACCTGCAGCCAGGTGCCAGTGAGAATACTCCATAGTGGGGAAGGAAGGGAGCATTACAGGAGCAAAAGGCAAGAGAAGTTAGGGGGAACATCCTATTTCTTCACTGAAGGCTGCCAAGCTTGAAGCAGTATCACACTGGGGAGGGATGAATATTTAACATAAAGTTTGGAGTTGTGATTACATTGGATTCAGAATTTTATTTTATTTTATTTTTTTTTTTTAAAGATTTTTTTTTTATTTTATTTGACAGAGAGAGAGAGATCACAAGTAGGCAGAGAGGCGGGCAGAGAGAGGAGGAAGCAGGCTCAGTGCTGAGCAGAGAGCCCGATGCGGGGCTCGATCCCAGGACCCTGAGATCATGACCTGAGCCGAAGGCAGAGGCTTTAACCCACTGAGCCACCCAGGCGCCCCGGATTCAGAATTTTAATTATGGAAATGGAGACTTTACTTGTGATTAATGGGGCTAGAGGACTTTTTTTTTTTAATGTCCAAGAGAGTAGGATAGTTATTAGATCTGCTCAAACGCAGTGAAAGCAAAAAATAGAGCTCACACAGAGGGTTTAGAGGAACAAAGGAAAGAATGAAGTTATATTCTGCTGCACCTTATGGAAGGCTGGCGTTTCAATGGACTAGCTGTTCTATTCCACAAATGCAACGATTCTGAGAGCCTGTCTAAGGTCTAAACACTCATTAGAATGTAATTTCTAACAATATAACTGTAATTTCCCCCACAATAGTATAATCAAGATGAATAGTAAGAAAGGCCAGTTGCAGGACAAGGTGCGTACATGCAGTGGGGTGGAAACAGAATTACATGAAGGAAACAAAGGTTCTAGTCTGGACTACACCATTTTTAAAGTGAGCAACTAGGGGAGAGTGACTTAACTTCTCTTAAAACAGACTCAAAATAATGGTATTTGACTTACCTACCTCTCAAAGTTGTGGGGAGAAGAACAAAAGGACAAGATTTGAAAAATACCAAGTTTCTATAAATATATAGCATTGCAGTGACTGTAATGGGGCTCAAAATGTAGTGAACAATTCAAAAGCCAGGCTGTTGTTCTCGTTAAACTATTCCTGTTCCCTTTTTTATCAGAGGAATAAAATCTTTCCTTCCTAGGATGCTATTCTCTGTGTTGGTTCCATCCAAGGGAAAAATAAAACACAAACAAAAGCAAAAAACAAAATAAAACAGAAGACCACATTAGTTCTCTGGCTTTTGTTTCCTCTTAGTGCATTTCCCTTGAGAGGTTTCTGATTCTAGAAATCAGAATCTCAGAGGAGAAATATTTGTGTTTTGAACTAACACTGATTTATGATAAATAAAAATGTGTATTGCAGAAAATTCAGAAATATGTAAGAGTATAAGACAAGTCAAAGTCCCCTATAACCCACCATTCAGACAATTACTCTGAGAATCCTACGGTAATCCGAGCACCAGGGAGGCAGGTGTTCAGTTCTCACTGCTATATCCCCCTGCTGTGGACGCTGTGAGGTAGAGAGTATCACTCAAGACACATTTGAATAAGCACGTGTTAAGATTCTGGTGTATTTCATTCTAGTTCATCTTCAATATGTATGTGTGGGTATGTGTATAGAAATTTATTATTCAAAAATAGACAATTATAAAATCAGGCCAGTATAATACTATTCCACTTGGGCTCTTTGGTTACAAAGAACAAACTACCTTCAGGTAATGTAGACGTTAGTATAAGGATATATATGGAAAAAAGCAACATCTTGCAGGTATACTCAAGAATACTAACGTAACTTGTCCTTATGGAGACAGAAATATAGATTGTAGATGGCAAATTCATCCAAACTCTAAAGCAGGTCTACCCAACACATCTCAGCAGCAAAATTTTGTGGCTTCATGATCAAGAATGATCACTAATATGACTTGGGTGTTTTCCACATCAAGACTGCTTTCTAGGTTTTTTGGTTTTGTTTTGTTTTCTGTGTTTGTTTTTAACTTCCATATTTACTAAAAATTGCTCAGCTCTTTATTTAAAAACATCAAATGTCTTATAGAGTGAATCCATTGTTGTAAGTAGTTTCCTTTATTTTGAGTAGCCCAAATTTGTACCCAACTATATTCTAGGCCACTGGCTAGCACAGAGCTTAGTTAGGTCAAATGGCCACTATGGTCTTAGTTTTTTGTATCCAGGTCATCACGGTGACTTAAGTGGGGAAAAAAGGAAACTCTTAAATAGGTATATCAGATATTCTGAGAGCAGACTAATCCCAGCAGAAATTATACTGTATATTGTTCTGCAACCTGCTTTTCTATTTGTTATATTAAATCATTTAATTCATGTCATAAAACTTGATAAATGATAGTTGAATAGTGATTATATAATATGCATGTATCAAGAATTTTAAGACTCTATTTTTACTTTTATTTTTAATTTTTTATACTATTTATTTTATTATTACTAAATACTCATATTCTTCATATTCTTACTCTTATGAATAAAGAATTATGTCTGAAAATCTTGTTTCACATCTTCCAGTACTGCTTGGGATCAGGGCTCTTCTTGAGGGTGGACAGTTTCTCAGACATTCCTTGTTCTTGATGACTGACAGTTTTGAGGAAAACTTGTCAGGCTGTAATCTTATTTTTAGGGCATAGGTAATATTCCTGGTATGGATTTGGCTAAATCTAACAATTTCCCTATCATTGGTCATTTGAATTGCTTCCATTTTCCATTATTAAAATTTTAATTCTGTTAAAAATAATTTGCTTCATTGTCTTCCTGAGTTTATTATTGATGAGGATAAATCTGAAGTCAGCCCGCTCCTTCTTTCTTCCTTCGTTAGCACCTGTATGCTCCTCTTCATTCATCTTCCTTCCATGGAGTGTTAGGATAGACATGTAGCCCTTTCTCCCTTACTTTATTGTAACTCATAAATAAATAAAAGCTGTGTTCTATCCAGAATCTAATTCTTTGTAAGTAATCTGGGTTTTTTTTTCTGTTTTGTTTTAATTTTGTTTTTGTTTTATAAGGAGGGTCTCCACATTTTCATGATGTATATTTAAAAAATACTAAAATATGTTATTATCAATGATTTCAACTGACTCAGGTTTTCTTCAGCTCGGGGATTTTTTTTTTTCTTTTCTATTGTTAGTTTCTCTTCCATTTATTTTCAGTTCCTTAGGAAGTTAAATTATCAGTAATTTATACCTAAAATGAAACAGATTTGTCAACTCGTCTTTTTCATATTTATTCTTTATATTTTCATATAACAGTTGCCATAAAAAAAAACTATAGGTAACATGAATGTACGTTATGAAGCACAACACAAAAGACTAGCAATCGTATGCTGCTCCACAACAAAAACATTGCCTACACGGCAATCCCAATTTTGCCTATGTGCTTCCTGCTTATCCCTTCATGGAACTATCTTCAAGAAGGAGCCAGTATCATTTTGCTTTTGTCGTCCCTCTGCATTTTAAAATAGCTTTAACATATTGTACATGTATGTATAGACATCCATATTGATGAGAGTTCATTGATTAATTTTGCTTAATTAAAATGGTATCAACCTACTTATAGATTTCTGAGACCTTTATTTTCCCCCAACCATTTAATATAATTTTCCCAAAATTCATGTCACATGTAGCTATAATTTTCATTGCCGTATAATAATCCATTGTGTGATACACAATTTTTATTTATCCATTCTCTTGATAACAGGCACAGTGTACAGAAGCAGTACATGATAGTCTAACTAGAAGCAAGTTTTTGTTTTTAATATTAAAGCTGCAAATGAACATTTTGTATATGTGTTCTCTAATGCACTTTCAAGCCTTTCTCTAGAGTTTTGTGGAAGAGAGTAATAGCTAAGTTATAGGTAATGTGAATATTCATGTTTATAATGTAATACCAAATTGTTCTCAATTTGCTTTCACAGATTTATATTGCCATTATCGGTTTATAAATTCAATCAGATATACGCTTCTTTTGACATTTTCTTACGCTGCAATTATTGTCAGTTAAATTGTTTTAAAATTATATGTCACTGGGCGCCTGGGTGGCTCAGTGGGTTAAAGCCTCTGCCTTCAGCTTGGGTTGTGGGATCCCAGCATCCTGGGATCAAGCCCCACTTCGGACTCTCTGCTCAGCGGGGAGCCTGCTTCCCTTCCTCTCTCTCTCTCTCTGCCTGCCTCTCTGCTTGTGTTCTCTGTCAAATAAAAAAAATAATAATAAATAAAAAATTTTTCAAATAAACCTTAAAATTACATGTAACTATGTCTTCATTTACATATCCCCTACAGTACTTTTGAGAATATTTTTGCATATTTATATACCATTTGTGTATTCTTATCTATAAAAAGTCTATTCATGGTTTGGCCCATTTTCCTGTTGGACTGCTTTCTCTATTGATGCAGAAGTTCCTTCAAAGAGGATCTATTACTTGACAAACTCATGTTTTTGTTTCACTTAAAATGTCTTTATTTTCCCTTTGTTCTTAAAAGGTTGTTTTGCTAGGTACGCAACTGTACTTGACAGTCATTTTCTTCAAACACTGTGAGTATATTAATTCACTGTCATCTGTTACTTTTGAGTCTGCTACTTCCGTTTTTTAAGACTATCATTTCTCTTTGCCTACTTTTAAGATCTTCTTGCCTTTATTGTTATTTATTTTATCATGATTTATAGAATTATTTAAAAAATTTTAATCTCTTAAGGGTATATGTGCATATGTGTCATGTTCAAATCATCAACGGAGTTTTAGATTTCATAATTATATTTCATTTTGTGAAGTTCTACTTTTTTAAAAAAAAGCTCATTATTTTCTTGTTGCTTACAATTTTTGTTCTTGCTCTTAATTTCTTCACCTGTCTCACATATCACTAGTCCATAATTTATATTGGATAATTACATTATCTTCAGTTCTTGGCATCTATATCTTTTGTTTGTTATTTTTGCTGATTCTTTCTTACGATATTCTGCTTCTTTGAGCATTTTAGATCTTTGACTGGAAATCGTTGTTTGATTCTGATCTCCTCTAGGGAAAGTGTGCTTCACCTTCTTTCAGGAGCCAGAGTCTAGTACGTGGATGTCTGGCCTCAGTGCAGGACCTTGGCTCAAACCTGTGCTTTTAGCTGGTTCAAGGCTCAGTCTCTAGATGGTAATGCTGCTACAGGCAATTATCTTCAGCACAAATGTGCCCTTGGACTTTCTGTTACTTGTCATTTCCAACAAAATCCCCCTACTCCTAAAGGGCTGAGTCGAATGGTGAACCCAGATACATTTTTAAAATATGTCTTATCCAAAACATAATTCTATTTTCAGGGAAGTGGGGTGAAGTTCTCAGAATACCTAGTTTTTTATACTGCCAAGGGTGGAAATATTTCAACTTTTTAATAATATGTTTCATCTCTTCTATTTCCTCTGCATTTCCTTAAGGAATATCTCAAGTTCATTTTGCTCATCGCTAATTTAATTTTCTGTAGTGCCTCTTTGTCCTTATTTGTTCTCATACATATTTTATTCTGCCCTTTTATTTTTAATTTTATTATAAGCTACTATATCATTTTCATCAGCTTTTTATTTATATCTGCCTCTCATAGCTTTTTCTCATCTCAAGCTGTAGTCTTATCAATTCTTTGTTCATTTTTCATTCTTAGAGGTCATATTTCTTTATATTTTACTGAGAACAGAAAAATTGATGCATTCTAAATTTTATGTCTGTTTCCTGAAATACTTTATCAAAAGTATGTTAACTTTGCATACTATTTTCCTCTTAGGCTGCAGATATCGTAGTTATCTACTCTATTAGTTATCCTTGAAATAAAAGCTACCTTCCAGCAAAGCCTAATGTTTACTGGAGAGAGAAAGATGAAAATAAAGATAAATCTTCTTTTAAATTAATATCACTGTACCTTAATTGTTGTTAGAATCCTCGTGGCAGATATCAAACTAGATAAATACACCAGCCAGTCAAATTATACTGGGGTGAAAACTATTCTGAAACAGAGTATCCTGGACCTGTTGTGCATTAGTCTGGGTTCTCCAGAACAACAAAACTAAGAGGCTATACACAGAGAGACACAGTGGAGAGCTGCAGTGGGAATAGGCTCACACAACCGTGCAGGCTGAATCCCACAGTCTGCCGGTTTGCCCTAAGCAGGCTGGAGAACAGGAGAGCCGGTGGTATATTTCACAATGAGTCCAAAGGCTTGAGAACTGGGGGAGCCTAGGGTGCAAATCCCAGTCCAAGGACGAAGGACCGAGGGCGGTGGTACTAGAAACGCCGGGAATTCAGAAGCCAGGATCTTCCATGACAAAGGCCAGGAGATGGATGTCCCAGCTCAAGAAGTGATAAGAAGAAAGAACTTCCACTTCTTCACCTTTTTGTTTGATCAGGAGGGGAAGGTATTAGATGATGCTTGCTGGGCAAGGGCCAAACTCCTCTACTCAGTCTACAGATTCAAAGGCTAATCTCCTCTGGAAACACCCTCACAGACACACCCAGAAGTAATGTTTCTCCCCCCAGCTAGTGGCCCCCTAGCTGGGTCAGGTTGACACAGCAACTTAATCATCACATGCTGTATGCATACTCTTTTTACTGTAAAGAGTGTTTTTGTGAAGGATCTAAAGCTAGTCGTGGTTTTCTCTTTCTAGAAACTTAATTTGCCACAACGTCCAAAGGAGTGCCGCTTGCTCAGCTTCTCCAGTCCTGATCCTTTCTGTCCTTTCTGCTACTAATGTCAATTGTCCGCCTGAACACTCACCTGTGTTCCTACCGGAAACTGTCCTATTGGAACAGATGTGGGAAGAGGCAATGATGGGAGGATACACAGTGCGGGACAGGATTAAAACTTAGCAAGCTAATAAGGCAGCAGACAGACCACTGCCTGAGTCTCTGGTTGGTACAATTTCCAGACTTGTTATCTAGATAGAAGACAGCAGAGATGGGAAGAGGCCTCCCCGTGCAGCCCTTCATGCCAGGAAGATTTTCTCTTGAGCAGCACTTCTGTCAATATAAACTACAGATGAATTTTTTTTAAATTGCAGTTTATAAGTCTTAAGTTAGTGTTAATTCCTCTCAGATTCTAGTAGTAACTTGTTTTTGCTTTCAGTCTTTGATGTTGCAGGTTTTCTGTTTAAGTCTGCATAGGTATTTTATTGAAACCTCAGAGAGATCAAGTCATGGAATACTAGTCAGGCACCTTCCTAATCCAGAAGTTAGCCTGATTTTATGAGACATCTCCCATCTGCCCTCAAATGTCATATTGTATTATCTCCCAAAGAGAAGAAAATCAGAGCAGTGTTGCAAAAACCCATTTCCACGTCTCAGTTACTGCTTTTCTGTGATGTCTGCTCCTTCCCAGAGCTTTGGATGACCAAGACTACCTCTGTACTGTACTGACAAAGGCATGAAGTTAAGAGTACCGAGTGAACTCTAAACCCCAGCTGTGTCAATAATTGGGCATACAACTATGGGAAAACCTCCTAAAATTGATAGCAGCTTTATTTCTCAAATGAGAAAAATACTTGCCTTTTCTGCATTAAGCAGGTGCAATTATCAACACAGAGGCCAGCGGAGAAAAGAGGCTGAAACTGAATTCAAGTGAAAAGACAAGCAGTGGTCCAGTTAGGGAGAGAGTAACACATTAGAGGAACATGACAGAGAATATGGAGGAAAGAGTTTGAACCTCACCAGCAGGAGCAACTTCTTACAGAGTATGTAGAGCAGTTGTTCATTCAAGCAACAGCCCTGGGGAATTTGTTAGCAATGCAAATTCTTGGGCTCCACTCCAAACCAACTGAATGAGGAACTCTGAGAATGGCACCAGCTCTCTGTTTTCATAAGCCTTTGAGATGATTTTTAATGCTCATTAAATTTTGATAATTATTGGTGTAGAAAGGTCCTTAAATATATCTCCTCACTCTCTTCACCTTCAAGGTAAAGACTATCTTATTCTTTGACTACTAAGCACCCAATTGCCTGATAGAGAGTGGATACCCCAAGCATTTTTAAAAATTAATTTGTCAATTAAATTTGAGGCAAAAGTTATGTTATCTAACTTCAGCTGGACTCTTGCTGATACTTAGCAATCCTATTTATTGCTTGTTGATGTCCTATTGTTCCAAACTTTTTCATTCTATTTAATCACCAGCTCTGCTCTTTCATTCTTTATAGAGGGCTGCTGGTTTGTACTTTCCTTAGTACATCAAGGGATTTCAGTCAACTTTCCTTTTCTAGACCTTAGTAATTACTCTGTTACTTCTACCCAATTTCTCAGCCTATGCTACTGACTCAAGGCAGTGTTCATTTTCTGGGTAAGGTGAAGGCCTCCACTTTGACTCTTTTCTCGTCTTATTCCTATGTCACTCTGTTCTTCTTTCTCGCATATTTCCTTTTTTTTTCCAAGCATATTCATGTTTTATGAGTGCCTACAAACACTTACTTAACCTATTAAGGAAATATAGTCACTTCTATCCTGATAACCTGTTGAGCCGAAACAAGAATAAGTGATCTTCTAGAGGAGGGTACACTAACTGCATTCCACACTCAGATTTTTTTACATTTTATTTTATTGTGCTAAAATATATATAACATGAAATAAACCATTTTAACCACTGTTAATTATATAGTTCAGTGGCATTAATTTGTTGATCTTTTCAAAGATTGAACTTTTCGTTTTGTTAATTTTCTGGGTTGTTTTTCTATTTTCTGTTCATTTATCCCAGCTCTGATCTTTATCATTGCCTTCTTTCTTTTCTTACTTCCCCAAGGTACAGAGTTAGGTTGTTGATTTCCACTCTCTCTTCTTTTTCAATGTAGGCATTATTAGCCATACATTTCCTCCTAAGCTCTGCCTTTGCTTCATTCCATAAATGGTATTTTATGTTTTTGTTTCATTTTTCTCAAGGTATTTTCTAACTTCCCTTGTGATTTCTTCCTTGGCTCACCGGTTAAGAGTGTTTTGTTTAATTTCTATATATGGTGGCTGAGGCCAAGGTCATTTGAAGTGTTAGCCCTCTTGCCTGATGCTTGGCTGGGAAAATTCAAAAAAGTGAAGACAGTGGTTGAGGATCTCAGTTTGTAATTTCTCCAAATGGTCTCTCTGTCGTGGCAGGTGTAGAATAGCAAGAATTCTTTGGAGGCCTGGGGATCCAAAGATGTATGTAACAAGAGAAAGCAGAGAAAACCATACTCCCTTGAAGTGCTAGATTCAGAAGTCACAAAGCATCACTTCTTTCCTGTATTTGTCAGAGCAGTCACAGGCTCTGACCAAATTCGAGGGCAAGAAACATAGTCCCCATCTTATCACTGTCCCACTTAAAAACAGCTAGTAATTATGGGTGACATTTTTATAGTCACCCATATTACTAGCTGGAATTTATTAGTTAAATACAACATATGATATAGTATAATAAGTAGTAATATCAATCTGAACTCCAAATTTAAAAAAAAAAAGGTTTATGTAATGGAAGATTTTCTGATATGTAAAATAACAGACATGTGGTGGTTGAACAATATAACCAATAATTCTTAGTGCATTATTAGTCTTTTCTTTCATGCCTATCTCAAATGACACATTCAAATAAATTGTCTTTGCTACAATCAGTAAAATTACAAAATGGCTCTAGCATTGTCATTTGTATAAACATAAACAGAGTGACTGTTGTCACAGTGCTCACCCACCCTGTCACTTTCTGGGCACAGACAGAGCTAAACAAGAATAAACAGAATTGAGAATGGAGACACAGAAACTCAAATATATAATCATATTCACTGATGTATCAATCTGTATCTTACCTTGTTCTACAGAACTCATTCAGGCCTTCCTTGTTGTAAGTGTAGATACTGAGGAATAAAGAGATGAAAGAAAAGACTTAGAGATAGAAAAATGTCAAATAAAATATAAAATCATAATGTAGGTAGATATGTATACTTTGTCTCATTTTGTTGAAAGGACTTCAATTGTCAGAAGGATATGTGAAAGAAAAAGGCACAAATGTTGAACACTCACAGCCTTTTCTTCCCTTTACAAAAGCAAAACAATGCAAAAAGTGCCTTTCTCATTGTACACCCAAACTTGTACAAACTGACTACATTGATTTGCATTGAGAGGGGCATAGGAACTCTTTATAGAAGAAAAAAAAACATAAGGCAAAGAGAGGAGTGATAAGAAATAAAAAAGTCCTTGCGTACTGGATATAAAGTGGAGCATGGCTAAAGTGAGAGATGGCACAACTGACAATCTCTACTTAGAAGGGCTTTGGGGAGACAGATGGGTAAAAAGAAGAGTTAAGAATATTGCCTGGTGTGGGAATGGAACTCCAGGGAGGATTTTCATTTAAATTCCAACTAGAATTTCAATAGCAGTCATTTCTGGATATTAGATTGTCATTTCTTTTGAATGGGACACTATGTTGAAACAGAACAGTAGATTAAAGACACGACTGCTTTCTTGTCTCATCGATGAGGGTTTCCAAAAAAGACAACTAGCGATTCATAGAATATAACAGGAAGAGCACTTAGTTGGGAATTATGAGACAGGAGTTCTAGTCTAGGCTCAGAAAGAACAAAGATTCTGCCTCTAACCTGTTAAGATTCTGTCTTAATTTAGTTATAAGACAAAAGAAAGATACACAAAATATGTATCTGTTTGACCTTACCATTCCCAAACAAGTTGTTCACAAGGAAATGTGCAAGATCAATCACAAATGTATTTCCCCAAGTGGCAATTGATCATAATATAATCTTCATGGTTTATATAATATGTATGAATAGTGGTCCTTGACCACTTGAATTCCTAGAATCAATAGTGGTGCTTGACCAGTATTGATTCTAGGAATTCAAAATAAACTTTTAACAGCTACTATCTTGGGGCACCTGGGTGGCTCAGTGGGTTAAGCCTCTGCCTTCAGCTCCCGTCAGGATCTCAGGCTCCTGAGATCGAGCCCCGCATCCAGCTCTCTGCTCAGCAGGGAGCCTGCTTCCCCCTCTCTCTCTGTCTGCCTCTCTGCCTACTTGTGATCTCTCTCTGTGTCAAATAAATAAATAAAAAATCTTTAAAAAAATAAAAGCTACTTTCTTTTCACCATGACCACATCTACAAGTGAACATTTTCCAGGTAAATGATCTGACTCTTCAGGAATTCATCTTCACTCAACTGATCAGGCAAACTAAACCTGTGTATTATCGTACACAGCGACCAGTTTAATTGGGTTTCAACTTGATGTGTTTTAGCTCACATTTAGAGATGTCTGGGAGATGCACAAGGCAACTGTCTCAAGAGCTTATAAATTAATATAGTCTTATTTGGCACAAATCATTTCTCATGAGAGAAAATCTATTTGGAGATAAATTTTTTCAATGTAGTACTCATTGTGCCTTATAAACTGTGTGTGTTTTTTTTAAAGATTTTATTTATTTATTTGAGAGAGAAATAGAGTACAAGCAGGATGAGGGGCAGAGGGACAAGCAGACGCTCCACTAAGTATGGGGCCCCAAAAAGGGCTTGATCCCAGGACCCTGAATCATGACTTGAGCAGAAGTCAGCTGCTCAACTGACTGAGCCACCCAGGTGTCCCTAGAAACTGCTTTAAAATAATCTCTGAGCCTATTCTTATTGTTGCCAGCCTACAGAAGCATAAAGTGGCAGAAAGGTCAATGACTTAAGAATCAAATGCTGGTTTTAGTCCTGTTTAATCTACTAACTTCAATTACTAATCATAATTGCTCAGAGTCCAGTTTCTTCATCAGTAAAACACGAGGACAGAACAAGAGGACTGCTACACTTCTTTTTCACCTACAGTATTCTTTTAATACAGTCATTTTTTTTTTTAAGATTTTATTTATTTATTTGACAGAGAGATCACAAGCAGGCAGAGAGGCAGGCAGAGAGAGAGAGGAGGAAGCAGGCTCCCCGAGAGAGCAGAGAGCCCGATGCGGGGCTCGATCCCAGGACCCCGAGATCATGACCTGAGCCGAAGGCAGCGGCTTAACCCACTGAGCCACCCAGGCGCCCCAATACAGTCATCTTTTAATATGCTTGTTTCAAAAGGTGTAAAAAGTTGGACCTGGAAGTAAATAGATGCTGAAGTTGATATGACCACAACCTTGTCTATTCTTATGTCCCTGTAAACTTGAATCAAGAAACAGTCCTATAATTGCCACATCAGAAACCAGAAGGACAGATCTAATACATTTTCATTAGATAGCACAGGCGAATAGTTCTTTGGACATCAAGGAAATATCAAAATGCAAACATTTACTGCTGACCTTAAAAAAGAGAGAGGGTAAAAATCTAGACCGAAGTATGGGAAATCTATACAGACAATAAGAAAAGAAAATGTTATATGTGGAGCATGAGCCAATATATTAGACATACATCAGTTCTCAATATAAGTATTGTCGTTTTCACCAGAAAAAGTAGGTGCATGATTGTGAAAGTCAATACCAAAATCCACCACCCCTGAGTACTATCCCATACTACTCCCTTGCCCCACCTGACAGGACAGTCTCATTAGCAGAGCAATTTAATTGATTATAGGTAAAGGTATTTTTCCAAAAAACTACTGTTTAATAGCATGTACAGCAATGGAGCATGAACTCCAACTTACACACAGAAGGAAACATTTTCTGCCTCTACTGGCTATTTCTCCTTTGGTCTATTTCATGGGAACTTCAATCATTTTGTAAGTTTTGAAGAAAATAGCTTATCTTCTCCTTTGTGTTTCTTCAATCACTTCTCCATAAAAGAAAGGAATCAGAGAAGAAAATTCTCAAAAAAGGAGGCGAAACCTATTGATGCCTGGGACACCTGCGAATATGTTTATATCAGAGATGTAGAAAGTATACAACCGGAACATTTATGTAGTTAAGTTTCCATGGTTTAGTTAAACACAAGCCTCCCAACAGCATGATTCAAATTTCAGTTACCATGGTATATTAATTGCATAAAGTACAAATTCCCTTACTAGCTCTTGAATCCAGAAACCAATAGGCAAATAACAAGTATACATTATCATGAGTGACCAATCATGTCACTTCTTTCAAAATCGGTTGGTAATAGGTTATTGGGCATCTATGACTCGGTTCGCATACAGACATGCAGTTGTGGTCTCTTCCTCTCTCACTGATAAACCCATGTGATATGATACAAAAATGGATAATCTAAAGAAGTTTGGCAAGAAAGATGAAACTACAGCAAAGTAGTGAAAACAGATAATGCCAGAAGTGGAACTTGAATCAACTATAAATGTAGTTACAGAAAAACAGCAGGCCACGAGAATATTGACATAGTCACTATTTGAGAGCCTCTAGATATGTGTCAGAGGAACTCAGCAAACGCCAGCTTCTAATCATAAAAGAGGAAAGCAGTTAAGACCAAAAGCAAGAAAACCTCCCAGAGGAACTGACACTGACCTGTCAGGCATATTTCTTAACACTGAAATC
Organism: Enhydra lutris kenyoni; assembly: GCF_002288905.1. NCBI lineage: Eukaryota > Metazoa > Chordata > Mammalia > Carnivora > Mustelidae > Enhydra > Enhydra lutris. Next base: position 6,750,507 of record NW_019154111.1, read on the forward strand.
ATAAAGGATAAAATGTTACCAGCTGATTCAAAATTAGAATGGAGGATGACAATCTGCCAAGGCATAGAAAAGATACTTGCTCTATACTGTAAGTTCTACAATGAGAGGAGAAAAGCAAGCACTGTTCAAATTACTCCCTGATGAGTTTCTTACAAAGAAATAAAACATTTTAATTCTCAAGTTTTCTAATATTTTAAACCACAGTTGACTTCAATAAATATGTATTTAGTATAATATTTAAGTACTTCGTGGATATTTTAAATCAATTAATTTATTAATTCTTAAACAGTTTACAAAATGTATCCTTTTAGAGAAATATAATAATTATAATAATATAACTCATGATATATAATGTACATTGTTCTTTAATTAATAAAATTTCTGTGATTTTTATAAAGTTATAATTAGTGGAGATTTATTAAATAGCTTTTCTGCCATTTCCCTACACATAAATAACTGACAGAGATTTTACTTTTTATTATTTTTTAAATAACTGACAGATATCTTAATGTTCTGACAAAAAAGTTTTATGGTTAAAGAACAGCTGTGGATTTTCCATTAGTTACTGACATTTCTTTGTCTAGTTTCAGCTTAAATGGTCATTTTTATGGTCCTGGACTACTGCATTTTATGGTCCTACAAGGTAAACATGGTCTGTATTTAAAATGATCATTAGCTGCCATCTTATCGCTTCACATCTTTTAGTCTTAACTCCTTCAGGCAACTATAATGATTTCTTCCTGCTTTGTCTTCCAGTATTTATCTCCACATTTCCAAATAATATGCTGTAATTGCTTTTTCTCGACTCATTTTAATATATTTTCTTCATTATTTTTACTGCCTTTCTTGAATTCTTTTTTATAGAAGTATAGTATTTCATTGCTGTATAGTTTTTGTTTTTGTTTTTCTTGAGATTTTATTTATTTATTTGACAGAGAGAGACACAGTGAGAGAGGGAACACAAGCAGGGGGAGTGGGAGAGGGAGAAGCAGGCTTCAACCAAGGAGGGAGCCCGATGTGAGGCTCGATCCCAGGATTTTATTCATATAGTGAATTCCAGCATATGTGTCAGTTTTATATAGCATATTGAGGAATATACCACTAATGTTCCTGAGGGTTTGTTGGTAAAAATTTATTTCTAAAATTATACATAAAATAGGGATGTTTACCTTCACTAGTGCTTTCTGTTTTATCACATTGAAGGACTATTCTCTTGGTTCTTCCTGATCCTGCTTTACAAAGTGACAACAGAAAAGTTCATATGAGAAGATATCATTTGCTTTGGCTGACATGATGTACAAAGTTATATTTTAATACTTAATCGATCTGGACTTTCAGTGCTTTTAATTATCTCCTAATATTTTAGAAAATCTGAATCTATGTATATATTAATGATTCTATTTAATATTCTTTTTTTCCATCTAGGCTATCTCTCATGGACTGTAAAAAGACTATAGAGTAATAAATGAATATGTTATTTGAAGATTGCAATGTGATGACTAATCACCCTCACTCTCCATGCCACTCCACATCAAGAACATAATCAGTTGAGAGACACAGATGTGAAAGAGAGGGGTGATCAAAGTATATAATTCACTATGGTAAAACTGAGTTGGAGAATATAGCATATCCTGTGGCCAGTTATTATTTCCTCTGGAATTCAATGTATCCTCCCAGAACTGCATTTTCCCCCACACCTGGGGCACAGTGTGCCACAGAAGGGAAACAGAACCCTTGCACCTTGAGGACAGGCTGCAAAGAAGAAGAGGGGAAATACTGGCTGGGTTCCCTCTGCATGAAGCCCTTCTCTATGTTCATCTGTCCAAGAGGATGCTTTGAGGCAAAGCCACAGTCCAAAATTTCCTAAAGGACCATGGTAGAAATATGGAAGGAAAGAGAATTAAGAATTAATATGTGGGTAGTATTTGCATGGTGTTTGCCATATGCTACACTCTATTCTAATAAATTTATATTTATTAAAATATTTAATATTTACCACTCCATTATAATGATGAATAACTGGAGTCATAGAAAGTAAGTAACTTGCCCAAGGTCACACTGTTAGCAAGTATCTGAGCTGAGATTTAAACCCAAAGTCCGTAATATTTCCCACAGTCTGCAATTTCTTTTTTCCCCCATAACTTAAAGGTAGACAAACTCCCACACTCATGGGCCACTTTTTCAATAAGCAACACTGCTTCTTTGTATATATTTCTGGGACTAGTGTGGGAAATTCATCTTTTGCTCCTCCTCCTCTCTGACTCCAAATTCTGAAATGGGCCTGGATCATAAATGAAGTTAACCCAAAGACTACCATATACTCCCAAATTGATATCTCACCACTATTATAATTCCTACTTCAAATGTTTCCCTACCATTCTGTGGCATATAGCTCACTGGAGGTCATGCAACGAACACAAATGACTCCATAAAATTACTATGAATTTTTTCATCAACATAAAATATCCCACTATCCCAATTTTACATAAAAATTCTCTTTCATTATTAATTTATCAAGGAAGAATTAAATGCCAAAAATTTAACCTCCTTGCAATTAAAAATTCTAAGAAATTAAAATCCTTCAGTCCTCTTCTTGAATTGTTTATTCTGGTTAGTCTCAGTCCTAGGGGGAGGTTCCCCAGTTCCTGGTGAAGTTGGAGGTCCTGAACAGCAGCAGCTTTGGCTTTCTTCTATGTGAAAAGATGCGGGATGTCTCCCAAATGTAAGTCAATTAAATCTCTGTATCTGTATCTCATGGCTCTGGATTTTAAGTGTTCTAATGAATTTATACATCAAATTTATACATCAAATAGTTGTCTCTCTGCCAAATTTCACTAAAACAATTATATACACACACACATACACACAAACGTGTGTGAGTATGTATGTATTAGACACACAGGAATAGAGAGAATGGGAAAGAAGAAGGTTCCAGCCAAGGGAAGGCTTCACCAAACCTCAGGTGAACAGTAAGCACATGGATGAGGGTGTAATGGACTCAGCTGAATAAAGGTGACCATGTGAGAAGGAGCTAGCTCTTCCTGCTCATCTCTGACAGGTTTAGGACTTGGGGCATCAGGGATCAAAAAAGATACAAGAAAATAAATGATATAAAAGTAAGGGAATTTTGCAAACTTTTCATACTAAAAAATTGGTAGCCCTGGTGAGGTCTCCTCTACTACTACCCGTCAGCCCCAATAGACATGCTTCAGGAATACAGGTTTAGTCTCAGAAAAAAACTGATTCAGGAAGCCAGAGGCTCAAGGGACACAGTAGAGATATAGGAGTGAGAACATGTGATCTGAGAAATCATGCCACTTTCAATCCTGAAAATTTCTATTTATTTATTGATGTATAACAGGTAAGTGCACAAATTTTGTGTGCATATCTCTATGGATTTTTATATGTGAATACCTGTATGTTACAGCATCCAATCTTAAGATTTTACTTATTTGAGAGAGAGAGCAAGAGCACATGAGCGGGGGAGAGGGGCAGAGAAAGAAGCAGACTCCCCGCTGAGCAGGGAGCTCTATGGGAGGCTCAATCCCAGGACACCAAGATCATGACCTGAGTCAAAGGCAAGACACTTAAATGACTGAGCCACCCAGGTGTCCATCTAGATCTATCTGGCAGAACACTGTCAACACCCTTCAGCCAGGCCCTTTATGCCCAGTTGATGTCTGCTACCCATGTTAACCACTAATCTGATTTCTGTTATCACAGATTAATATTACCAATTATAAACAGAATCCTACAAACTCTTCTGTGTAGCTTCTTTTACTCCTTTATATCTGTGAGAGTCATCCATGTTGGTGCATGGAACAGTAATCAATTATTTTTTATGCTATGGGATAGTCTACTCATGAACATACTTCTTTCATTTTTAAGCCTTTGGATAGATATTTCCTTGCGTTGTTTCCAACTTTAGCTATTATGAATAAAACTGCCACAAACATTCCCATACATGTCTTTTGATGGGCATATGCACACATTTCTTGTACGTATACCCAGAAAAGGAGTTGCTAGGTCACATAGAAGGCCTATGTGGAACTTTAGTAGACACCACAAAACATTTTCCCAGACTGTCTTGCTTATTCATACACTTACCAGACATGAATAAAACATTTTAGGAAATTACTTACTTTTTCTCCAGATAGTGTCTCTCTTCAATTTCCTCTATTAACTAATCCTCTATTAACTAATTCTATAAGTCCTATTAAATTTGTGTATGTGGCTTCTATCCTCTATATTTTATATTAGTTTTTCATATTTTCAATCCTTTCACCTCTCTGAGCAGCAATCTATTCTGTAACAATACTTCTCTAGGTAGGGACAGAACAGCTGCAATTAATACTCCCATTCACAAATAATAAAATGGGAAGCACACAGAATCTCTGGCCACAGCAATTCTGAAACCCTGGTGGGCAAATGCTCAGAGATTTCTCCCTGCTGAGAAGGAGCTTCCTAGTCAGTTGTCCCTTCTGACTCATTCCCACTGTCTGGGGTTGAGGGATGTTTCTTTTTTTTTTTTTTTTTTTAAAGATTTTATTTATTTATTTGACAGACAGAGATCACAAGTAGACAGAGAGGCAGGCAGAGAGAGAGAGAGAGAGAGAAGCAGGCTCCCTGCTGAGCAGAGAGCCCGACGCGGGACTTGATCCCAGGACTCTGAGATCATGACCTGAGCCGAAGGCAGTGGCTTAACCCACTGAGCCACCCAGGTGCCCCTTGAGGGATGTTTCTTTCCTTCTAACCCTTACCCACTGCTGAAGAGGGCCCTGAAGAATATGCCCTTTTACTAGGCGGAGCTGCTTACTTATATTTTCTGTCTTCCAAATTAACCTAGGTGGTTGTTTTTGCCAAATATTTATTAATACAAAATACAGTGTACATTTTTACAGTCTTCTATAATGGTTCTTTGCAGCCTGCCACATAATCAGGTTTTCTACCATAGCATTACCCAAATTCTAGTACCAATTTCTTTTTTTTTTTTTTTATTTTTTTTTTTAAAGATTTTATTTATTTATTTGACAGAGAGAGAGATCACAAGTAGACGGAGAGGCAGGCAGAGAGAGAGAGAGAGAGAGAGGGAAGCAGGCTCCCTGCTGAGCAGAGAGCCCGATGCGGGACTCGATCCCAGGACCCTGAGATCATGACCTGAGCCGAAGGCAGCGGCTTAACCCACTGAGCCACCCAGGCGCCCTCTAGTACCAATTTCTGTACTGGCCTGCTATTTTGGTGTAACAAACATCCAGAAAATCTCAGTGGCTTCTAATAATAAGCATTTATTTCTTGCTCATGCATCTGCAGGTTCATTGTAGTGATTCTGCTTCAGGTTTTCAGGTCTGCCAAAGGCTGGGCTGTCTCTGATACCAGAAACAGAAATTAAGAAAATGATCCCTCCCGTCCCTCTCCCACTAGCTTGCTCTTTCTAAAATAAATAAATAAAGCCTTAAAAAGTGGGGGAAGCTTGGATGACTCAGTCGATTGGCCAACCAACTCTTAATTTTGGCTCAGGTCATGATCTCAGGGTTATGAGATTGAGCCCTACAGCAGGCTCCACAGTGGAGAGCCTTCTAGAGATTCTCTCTCCCTCTCCCTCTGCCCTCTGCCCCTATCCCCATTCTCACTTTCTCTCTCTCTCAAACAACAACAACAACAACAAACTTTAAGATATCGATGAAAGAAACTGAAGAAGACACAAATGAATGAAGAGATATTCCGTTCTCATGGATTAGAAGAATTAATATTGTTGAAATGTCCATAGCACCCAAAGTAATCTACAGATTCAGTGCAACCCTTCTTAAATTCCAATGGCATTTTACACTGAAACAGAATAAACAGTCCTAAAATTTGTACAAAACCACAAAAGACCCTAAATAGCTGAAGCAATCTCAGGAAAGAATAAAGCTGGAGGCATCATACTTTCTGATTACAAAACTATAGTAATCCAAACAGTACATTGTTGGCATAAAAACACACATACAACAATGGAACAGAATAGAGAGTCCATAAATAAACCCATGTATATTTGGTCAATTAATTTATAACAAAGAGGTCAAGAATACAAAGGGGAAAGAATGGTCTCTTTAATCAATGATATTGGGAAAACTAGATAATTACAAGCAAAAGAATGGAACTGGACTCCTAACTTATACACAAAAATCAACTCAAAAGCAGATGAAGGACTTGAATGTTAAGACCTGGGTCCCTAAAATTCCTAGAAGAAAACATAGCAAACAAAGAAAAAAAGAGACTAACAAAAAACAGGCTCTTAACTATAGAAAACAAACTGATGGTTGCCAGAGAGGAGGTGGGTGGGGGGAACTGGGTGAAATAGGTGGTGGGGATTAAGAAAACACTTATCCTTATGAGCACTCAGTAATGCTGAATCACTATATTGCACACCTGAAACTAATATAACACTGTATGTTAACTATACTGGAATAAATAATTAAATAAATAAACAGCCAATAACTTCCTTGACACTGGTCTTGACAACGATGTTTTTATTCTGACACTATAAGCAAATGCAACAAAAGCAAAAATAAACAGAACTGCAATAAAATAAAGGGCTTCTGTACAGCAAAGAAAACAATCAAAACATTAAAAAGTACCAAATAGTCTACGGCCATACCACCCTGAACGCGCCCGATCTCGTCTGATCTCGGAAGCTAAAAAGTACCAAATAGGTGAAAAAACACATATCTGCCAAGGGGTTAATATTCAAAATACATAAAAATTCATATAGCTCAATAGCAAAATAAAAACAAAAAAATCAAACAATCTGATTTAAAAATTGGCAGAGGAGCTGAATAGACATGTTTACAATACACACAAATACCTTACAGGTACAAGAGAAAGTGTTTAACACCACTAATTACCAGGAAATTCAAATTAAACCACAATGAGACGTCACCTCCCTCTAGTCAGAATGGTTATCCTCAAATAGAGAAGAGACAGCAAGTATTGGGTGAGGGCGTAGAGAAAAGGAAACTCTGTACATTATTGGTGGGAACGTCAACTGGTGCAGCAGCCACTATGGAAAACAGTATGGAGGTTCCACAAAAAATTAAAAATAGAATTATCCAGCAATTCCCCCTTCTGAGTATATATCCAAAGGAAATGAAATAATTATCTCAAAGAGGAATCTTTACTCCCATGCTCATTATTTAAAATAGTAGCATTATTTACAATAGCCAAGACATGAAAACACTCTAAGTGTCCACTGATGGATCGACAGATATGGAAAATTTGCTATGTATAGGTCGTGCTATAGATATAATAATGGACCTTGAGAGGATTATTAAATCAGACAAACACATATACTAGATAATCTCACTTACCTGTGCAATCTTAAAAAAACTAAATTCATAGGAACAGAGAACAAATTGGTGGCTACCAAAGGCATAGGATGGCTGAGGGTACAAGCTTCTAGTTAAGATATATAAGTTCAAAGAATGTGATATACTGTATGGTGACCATAGTTAACAATAAAATTGTATTCTTGAAAGTTGCTAAGAGAGTAGCTTTTTTTTAAAAGATTTTATTTATTTGTCAGAGAGAGAACACAAGCGGGGAGAGCAGCATGCAGAGGGATAGGGAGAATCAGACTCCCCGCTGAGCAGGGAGCTCAATGCGGGACTCAATCCCAGGAACCCAGCATCATGACGCAAGCCAAAGGCAGACACTTAACTGACTGAGCCACCCAGGCATCCCAAAGACAGCAGATTTTAAAAATTCTCTTCACAAGAAAAATAACTGTAATTATGTGAGGTGATGGATGCTAACTAAACTTACTGTGATAATCATTTCAGAATAGATACATATACATCTCAAATCATTATATTGTACACATTAAACTAATACAATATTATATATAAATTTTATCTCTATGAAGCTGGAAAAAATGTTGATTGCAGGTTTTTCAACTTCTATGTATAAGCAGTGAGTTCAGACTCTTCTTATTTTTTTGGCGCCAAGCCTTACTTTGGTTCACATTATATGAAGATGTTCTTAATTGCTGTAGCAGAACATCAGGCTACCACTGACTATCTTCAGTTCTAGATCTAGGAATTTTATGGCTTCAGACTGAGTTTACTAAACCTCTTCATGTGTTATAATTTCATTCATCTTCTGGTTTATGAAGATGCTCATCTTGATTCTGAGAATGCCTATGTCTTACAGTTTTTTTTTAAAAACATCTATTATTACAATACATTTTAAATGCAGGGGAAAGCAATCTCTTCATTAACTATTTCTGCCATTTTAAAATATGTCAATCATCATTACACTCACACACAGACACGTACACACTCCACATTCAAAGTACTGATATTTTAAATCCAGTAACTTTGCAATAAGACAGATTTGGGACTGCTATATAAACATACCGTTGCTACTGAGCATTCAGAGTGAATATACAGGCAAAGTGGTATTAGTGGAATTATTGGTCTTAAAATGTCTTACTGAATTTTAATACTTAAAAATAATTTGTCATTAGTATGGTAGGTACTGATCTTCATTTCACTCAATATCATCTTCACAAAAGATCTTGGCTAATCGCATCAATAGGGTAAACAAGAACATGAGGTGTAATCTACTCTAAACGTCTGACAGGCTATTTTCAAGCTCTTTTGGAAACTAATTTTGCAGCAGATGTTTGCATACAATGTGCTAATTTCAAATGGTGCTTATTTAGTTCTTGGAGGAAAATATATCAAATTATCCTCCATTTGGAAGAACTTATACATTCCATCAAGTCTCTTACAGAATTTCTTCTATAATCTCTTATAAAGATACTGCAATCATTCTAACTGGACTTAGCAGTTTAACTGGAAAGGTAATTTACTGGAAGGAGAACAGATTTTAATGTTAGACACATCTATGATCTAAAACTCACATCTATTATTTTCTAGTTGTGTGCATTTGGACAAAGTTAACATCTCCGAGCCTTAGTTTTTATCTGTAAAATGGAGATGACAACTACTATCTAATTTCCAGTACTTTAGGTGGTTTAACTGAGATAATGAATATAAATTTCATAATAAGGGACTGGTAAGGAGTTGATGTTCATTATATATTAGTTTCATTGTCTATATATCCCACACCCATCAGATTTTATCCTAAAATGTAAGTGTGACAATTCCAGGATTCTCCTTCCACACTTAATGAGTAAGATTATGCTTACCAGCTCTTTTAACCCCTTCATTTCAGAACAACAAAAGCTGGATCAGAAACAGATGCTACTTCTTTATGTGTCATTTCTTATGTCAGCTTTGGAATAAAGGGGGGATACTTCAAAGATGAGAGCTTGCAGGAATCAGTGCAATCATGTAGTAATTCTGAAAGATGGCCCAGAAGATGTTCTGCTTACACAGACTCTACAAATAGATAATACCATAATGAACTTTTGTTCTAAGGAGATATTTTATACCTCTAACATATTAAATGTAACAAATGCCAAATGGAATTAAAGAGATGGAACAAAACTCAGTACATTTGTTTCTAATCTAAATTCACCCTTGAGGTACATTAGGACAGAATCTGGGATATTCTGCCAAAAAGTTTTCTTCTTTTAGTCTCACAAACACCAAGTTATGATGTGCATTTTGGTGTTTCTCTGTGAGCAGGTCAACAACCATTTTGCAAATACAAATCAGATAGAGAATGCTTGAGCAGGAAATGCCAAAGTTATTACTCTAATGCCAATTATTCATGGTGGGAGTTTATAAAAAAATCCTCTAGGAAAATACACACACACATATACACATACACACATTTGAAGTGAGACAACCTGGATTCAAATCCCAGCTTCAAATCTTTCTATTAATATAACCATATGTAAGTTAGTCTTCCAAATTCAGTTCCATCACTCCTAATACATGTAATTTTTGACTAACATTACCTGCTACTTGAATAGCAGATACAGAAGGATAGAGATTATCCTCCATTCCTTCTTGTATAAATGATGTCACACATCCTAAAGAAAACTCTTAGTTTCTGTGATGGATGGAAAAAGTTGAGTTTTGAAATACCAGAGAGAGGATTTTTGTTCATCTACACATCCCCTGCCCCTAATGTGAATTATCCAACAATTGATTAAATAAGAAATAGTAAATTAAACATGGAATTAAACAGTGCCATTGAAGTCATTTTAAAATATGGCTTATCCTTCTTGATTTTCACTTTCAAGGAAGTTAGAAAAGCCAAAAGAAAACTTGCAGCAATCCTACTCCTAGATACACACACAAGAAAAATGAAAACCTATGTCCATACAAAAACTTGTATGTGAATATGAATAAAAGCATTATTCATAACACCCAATGAGTAAAAACAACCTAAATGTCCATCAATGAATGAATGGATAAATGGTATATCCATACAATGTTATATTATTCAGCAGTAAAAATAAATTAAGTACTGATATATGTTACAACACAGACAAATCCTGAAACATTATGTTAAGTGAAAGAACCCAATCAAAAAGGGCATGTTACATGGGTCCACTTAAAGGAAATGTCCAGAACAGGAAAAACCTACTGAAACAGCAGCAGGATGGGGCTGTTGGAAGAACCAGGACATGTGAAGGAGGGTGAAGGCTCAGGTGTGTGGAGTTTCACTGTGGGGTAATGAAAATGTCCTAAAGTGAATTGTGGTAATGGATGCACAATTCTGTGTGTATATTAAAAGCCACTAAATTGTATAATAAATGGATAAACTATATGTGAATTATACCTCAATAAAGTTAATAAAAATAAAGTGAGACAGACATATTAACAAATAATGATGATGGCTTCTGTTATAGAGATCCATCTCACTCTCTCAATCATTCTTTCATCATGCACTTATGTAGTAAGTACTGACTATGTGTCAGGCACCTTGCTGGGAACAGGACACATACACGGCGGTGAGCAAAACATACAATTTCTATTCTCATGGAGTTAGCCACTAATAGCACAGTAACCAGAGTACTGTTGATTTTCTTTGTTCAGAAAAATAAGAGTATGACCCTATTAATTTATGGGAGTTAATTCCCAGTTTGTGTGTGTCCTAAGTAGAACTACTTTAAGTTTCATTTAAGATGTAGAGGTTTCTCATGTAGGATTTTTAGAAAGAGGGACAGAGTAGAAACTCAGAAAGAAATAAGGTGCTTTAACTTAGAAAGATGAAGAGTCCTTGATGATAGCCTGAAATGTGATCATCTCTTTGACCAGCTATATAGATTTTTTTTCTGATATTGGTCAAAAATAGTAACAATTTGAAATTTCTGAGCACAAATACAAAGACTTATATGATCAACCAAAGAGCTTATGTGTCACAATTTAGGACACTGAATCTTTTTTCTTTTCTTTTTTTAATCTTTTTTTTATTAACTTTTTAACATTTTAATTCCAGCACAGTTAACACAAGTGTTATATTAATTGCAGGTGTAGGACACTGAATCTTTTACTACCTCTATACAGCATTACCTGCCTCACTCAGAAGAGGTGGGTCAGTATACATTGAAGTCCACTGGCAAGAAATGGAGATTTAGAGGAACAAGCATGAATTATTCTCTTTCTTTCTGTTCTTTTTTCTATCACATTCAGAATCTGCAGCCTTCTTCTGACGTGGAGAATCTATGTCTTAATTTGTCCCTTCCACTGCTCCCTCCCAATGCATAAAACTAAAGCAGAAGTAAGCATGAATTTGAGTATGAAAAGGGGATGGCACAACTTATTTTAGTCTAGGCTAAAAAAGATTTTTATTGATAATATACAGATAGGCTCGTGAGGACATACCCTGTGGAGATTTGGAACCAGAGTACATTAAAGGAACCACAGCTTTAGATGCCAGTATGATCTTGACACTTCGGAGAGGTTCATGTTCTAAACCCTGCTTTGCCAATAACTAACTGTATGATTTTTTTTTTTTAATTTTTTTAAAGATTTTATTTATTTATTTATTTGAAAGGGAGAGAAAGGGCATGTGTGCACATGGTGGGGTGGGGGGGCAGAGGAGGAGGGAGAGAGTGAATCTCCAAGCCAACTCCCCACTAAGCATGGAGCCCGATGTGAGGGACTCCATCCCAGGACCCTGAGATAATGACCTGAGCCAAAATCAAGCTGGATGCTTAATGGACTGAACCACCAGGTACCCCTAGTTGTATGATATTAAGCAAATTAATACTTTAGTACATTAGCTTTTCTCTTTTGTTGATTGAAGGAATTGGACTAGAAAATCTTTCAATACCGTTTAGCTCCAAAATTGGTATTTTCTTCATCGTGTTACATTCAATTTATTAGTTCTTCTTCTTATGTATTTTGGGGTACAGCATAGGGATGAAAAGCAGAGGATGTGGATCAGACAGAACTGGGAGTTAATGCACATCATATCACTTGTTAGAAATCCATTTGTGCCCTGGGAAAATTCTTTACAAGCATCATTTACGTCATCTATAGAAGAAGAAAATAGAATGACCTAAGGTTGTTTTGAGTATTTCAAATGATATCCCATATAAAAAGCAGCTGGACCACACTATGTGCTCAATAAATGAAGCTATTATTATAACTGATTTAGACTAGAGGTATTCATTTTATATATGCCTGCTTATCAGCTTTGATATTACATTTCTATTATATGTAAAGTTTCCATCTGATGCATTATAATACTATATTTCCCTAATAATGTTATGTATCTGTCTCTGATCTATCATGGTCAGAAACAACCAATTTCTGAATCTAGGAATTGCTCCAAATACCTGACTGCTATCTCCTATCTATGACATTCTTAAGAAGACATCTATACTGACAATGTGGAAAGACAATGCAGGGAACAGAGGGAAGCAGGGAGTAATATAAAGAACACTAGTCTAGAAGTAAGAAGAGGGGGGAAAAAGGTAAAGAAAAGGGATAGTATAGAAAGGAATACCTTAATTTGAACTCTGTACATTTTTGCATTTTCCAGAAGCCTTTTCCAGAAACCATATATTATTTTTGTAATAGGAAAAATCACGTATCTTCTAACAAGAGAGAATATATCATTGTATAAAAACAGTACATAAGAAATTCGAAGTAGCTCTTGAAGATAGAAGAGCAGAGGCTATGTGGATTTCTTCATTCTTGTTTAAATCAGATCTACGCATGCATATATAGATGCTTCAGCATGTAGCTCTCCAGTCATGCATACATTTATAGGTACGCTTCCAAAAAGAGTCACATCTCCCCATCTATTTACAGTTGAACACAGGCCTGTGTTCACTAAACATAGAGATCCGTTCAATCAAATAGACACACAAACCCTTATTTGTATTCATCCAAATACATAGGCATTGCAAACACTGACACCCACACTCAGAGGAAGTATCTACACCAGCCGAAACTAATTCTTCAGTTTTAGTGAAAAGGAAGAGAGCAGTTTTTCTCACAATGATCTTTTAAACCTTTGTAAGTACAGGGCTATTTTTTTTTTCACTTCTAAAATCTGGATGTGCAAGAGATCCCAACTCATCACTAGAATAGCTTATGATTTTAAAGTTAAAAATAAACATTATGTAGTGAAATTGGTTTTTGCATCTCCTAATTTTATATGCAATGATTTCATAAGTGCTTTAGGACAGTATAAAGTAATAAGCTTTTGGCCTCATTAAGCAAGTTTGCTGGGCTGGCCTCAGGAAGTAGCAGCAGGAGCTGCCCATGCCCACGGAAGACTCTGAGGAGACAATGCTCTCTTTGGAGCAAAAACTATCATCTTTGGTCTCTAGACTTGTGCAAAAGTTTAAATGGGCAAATTTCAGACATGCCAATGAAAGACTCAGTAAATATACTTGGTGGGCATAACAGTGCTTTTAACCCAGATATTCCACATAAAAATGAGCATTTTGGTTTGGGGGCTACACTCTGCCACAGAGGTTTTCCAAGTTTAGTGAACACCCAAGTCCCCTGGAGAGCTTGTTAAGACAGGAATTGCTTGATCCCACCCCCAGAGTCTTGGATTCAGCAGGAGTGTGTAGTGAGGCTGGAGAATCTGTATTCCCAGTAAGTACCTAAGTGGTGATGGGGCTGCTGTTCTATGGACCACACTTGAGAATGGGGCCTCAGAGGGAATGATTTAGGAAAGGAGGATGTATGAGAATCTGCCCAAGAGCAGGCTGGAGTCTGACTGTGCAAATGTAATTCGGCAAACTCGCATAGGGGCTTCTACTTCTCTCCTCTCTCACTCCCATCTACCTCCCCCCACAGTGATAACTAACTACTGGGCTAGGAAAACTACATGGTTTCAATCACAGAAGTGGGTAGTACTAGCCTTAAAAGAACGTTTTAAAATTAGAAAAATGTGTTATAGATAAGGAGTTATTATGAAGTGGGAAAAAGAAAAAGTATAGAAGCCCACAGCTGTTGCCTCGTCGTTGCCAAGCTCCCACAGACTTTGGAAATAGATATTTATTTTTTATAGGAATGTAAACTTAAAGGTATTGATTAAATGACATGAAAGTCATAAAGCGAAAGGAAGAAAACTCATTTACGGAAAATTAGTGCCAAAGATTTCCTCTCTGGTAATGCTGACTGGAAGTTCTGTAGTCTTGGCCAATGAAATCCGCTTCTATCACAGGAAGTAAAGGGTGATTCTAAGGGTCTTAGCAGAGGCAGAGAAAATTAACAGAGTCCAAGCGACAGTAGAATGCTTTCCCTTTAAGGCAAGAGAAAGAAATATCCAGAGGACAAACTTCTGTTTCAGCCTCTGAGATCAATGAAAATGGTTTTAGCTGTCAAAGCTATAGCTTTGTAGCAGCTCATCCTCATGGCACTGAATTACTGCTGGGGCTGCTGGCCTCTCTGCACAGACTCATTACGACTGACCCTGGGTGAGTGGCTTTTTTTGGTCCTAGTTTCCTCATCTGTAAAATGAGGAAGTTGGAAGAGATGATTTCTGAAGTCCCTCCTCGAGCAAACATTCCATGATTTAGAGCCTGCCTGGCAACACGGCCTCTCCCGAGCTCCTGTGTGCAGCCGCACGTGATGGCAAACACTCTCGCACGGGGTGCCAGCTTCTCTTCACCACTGAGAGGAAAAAGAGCTAGCTTTAGGCAAAACGGTGAAGTAATCCAATTTTTATTTAGTCTTCCTTAAGTTTTGTTTAAACGTGATCATTATGCCCTTTTAGGTTCCCTTTTAGGCATCTCAGGTTTCTTTCCATTTCCTCATTATCCTCTCATCATACTGCACTTCCAAAGGCACATCACAGGTTGATGAACATTGTAGGAAACATTCACTGGGCAACTGTAACCTCTCTAAAGTAGCGGTGGCTGTAGGTTAATTTGAAAAAATGCTGAAAGGTAGGTGATGATACCAGGACTTACTGGGGGACAATTACAGAATGCAAGGGAAGAGTCTAGGAAATTAGGCTTGGAAACACAGCAAAACATGGGCAACAAATTTGAGAGCTCACTTAAGAGGACTGGAGATGAGCTTGGTAAACCTAAATGAGGGGGATCCTGGATCCCCAAACACAATTCTCACATAATACAGAAGAATCAAGGCTTGCTCTTATAAAGGGGAAAAAAAAAAATCCAACCTTACTTAAGTTTGGGGCAAATAATTGTAAAATAACTGGTAACCATTCTGGCAAGGGGGTATATAGGCATATAACTGGGAAAATTCCTGTCAGAATCCTCTCCTCTGCTCCTGAAATCTTAGTCTATCTTCCTGAGGAAAGTCTGAAAGCTTGACTCCATTTTTCTGAACTCCTTTTTAAACTTCCATTTGCTAAGAAGAAACCTTTTGAAGGACCCTGATCTGGTGGGAAGAGATGGAGGAGCATCTGTCTAACAATTATTGGTTTCTAACCAGGACACTTGACCTTGAAGACTTTTCCCCTGAGCACTGGCTTGCCTCCATACCTAGGTCATTCTCCTGTGCTTCTTCCTCTTCCCTTCCACATTGTAACCTAACCACGGTCAAGCACATAATCATGTTCTTATGGTTTTGACATCTACCTAAAGCCCAGTGCCTTAAGAGGTATTGTAACTACAGACCTTCCATCATCTGGAATATCTAGTATTAGGTTTTCCGGACAGCAAAGAGCTGAAAAGGCTCCCAGATGACTCAGGTAAAAGGCAGAGAAAGACAAGAACAGAAATGAGCAACAAGAATCTTAGAGGCAGGCTGTAGTGGGTAACATGAAATGAAACAAAATTCAAAATCAGAACATTGCTTCTGAATTGTCAGTGGATGTACATAAATATGAAGGAGAATGCTGATTGACAGAATTTAAAGATAAGTAATAAAACAAAATATTTTAAGAACTTGGCTTTATGAAAGAGTAATAGTAACTTCAAAAATTTACACAATTTTTTCCAGTGCTTATTACTACATAGAGTAATGATATTCTATAGAAATTATAGATTGACTGCACTGTAGTCTAAGTTTTACATGATTACCACATTAAATTCTGGTCAAATACACCATGATTCTATGTATTCATACTCATGTTTGGAGTGAGTGCAGTTATCTATTCATAACCCAAAAAAGAAATTAGAGGAAAGAGCGAATAACTGAGCTGTTATATTGATGGTGTCAGTCTTAAAGATAAAGATTAAGATCTCCATTCAGAGGAAAAAAATAAAACCACTGTTTCATCCATTTTTAAAACATGAAAGTAAGCTATTCTGACATGAACTGGGAGGCAACTCAGGCCCCCAAGTTTTGTTCTTAGGTGGCCCTTCACATAGGCATAGCTTGAAAGAGAACCAATGACCAAATCCTTCTATTTCCTCATCCACTGGCTGGAACAGACCCAGGTTGTATGTTTTAAAACAACCAGCAACTAATTCTGCTTACATCCTCAATATTTCTACATTGAATACAGAACTCGAGAGCCCCTTATAAAATTATCAAGGGGCCTTTAAAGAAAATCAGATGACGTCTTTGATTAATTTTAACTTCAATTCACTCTTCATATTTTAGCCAAACGTGGAAACCTACATGGTCTTCCAAGTGTCTGTGGCTTTTCATGGACTAACTTCTGGTCCAGAGAGAAAGGCAGCATGCCCAGATGTGCTGGATATAGCTGAAAGGGGCAGGCGGAAGGGGGGGAAGCACAGTATGTTTAACTTAATGAATGCTGGGTGTAATCCAAACACAGCACTATTTTAAAGAAGAGAGCAGGCCACACATTCTCTAAAAAATCCTGCCGCTTCAGGTAGAAGTAGCCATAGGAACTATCAGTGATAGGTTATGGAGACAATGCCAAAGGAATGCTATAAAAGTGAAAATAACACGAGAGTAGAAAAGAGTTTTCAGACCTCGATGTATGTTACATCTTCAATCTTTTGCCATAGTTACCTGCAACTTCTAGTATTATTTACTAAATAATATTACTCGAACATATTTAAACAGAATTATTTAAATAATTTTTAAAATTAGCTTCTTTCTCTGAGTTAATATTGCTGGTCACAATGCTTTCCTTCCCTGTATCCACAGCCCTTGCAATCTTCCCATCAAGAGGTGGAATCTAATTACCCTTTGCGTCTGGGCAGGCCTTGTGACTCACTATGGCTGATGGAATGTGGTAGAAGCAATGTTCTATCATTTCTGAGATATGAGCATTTATAGGATCTTATATATTTCTGCTTTCTCCTAAGACTCCAACCTTTGCCATAAGGATAGTTTCCCTCAGCAATATCTAATTAATATGACCATCCATCCCTTTTGTAGTTCTCCTTCCTCAATTTCAGGCACCCTTGGTTTGGGAAGAATGGAACCTTGGTGTAACAGTAAAGATCATGTATTTTCCCTTCAGGGCTGACTCATTTGTTTCTTTACAGAGAGGTTTTATATATATGGTAATTCTTAAGGAAGTTAACTGTGAGATAGGACCTGCTCACAGGGTGCACTTGGCTCTGGAGGAACAAACAGGAGACAAAGCAACACTATGAGAAAATAGAGGACAGACTTGACACTATGGGTTGACCCTTGGTTAAGGTCTTAAGTAATAGGACCTGGGCGTGGGTGGGTCAATTGGTTAAGGGTCCGGCTCCTGATTTCAGTTCAGGTCATGATCTCAGGGTCCTGTGATCAAGCCCCACCTCAAATCCACACTCAGTATAGAGTCTGCTTATGCTTCTCTCCCTCTCTCTTTGCCCTTCCCATTGCTCATGCTCTCTCCCTCTAAAATAATTAAATATTCTTAAAAATAAAGTAATAGGGTCAAGATGACCTTTGTCAAAGTTCTTTATATATTTTGGATACTAACCCTCTATTGTATATGTCACTTGCAAATATCTTTTACCACTCTGCAGGTTGCCTTTTAGTTTTATTGACTGTTTCCTTTGCTGTGCAGAAGATTTTCATTTTGATGTAGTCCCAGTATTTTATTTTTGCTTTTCTTTTTCTTGCCTGAGGAGACCTATCTAGAAAAATGTTGCTATGGCTGATGTCAGAGACCTTACTTCCTGTGCTCTCTTTTAGAATTTTTATGGTTTCAGGTCTCACATTTAGGTTTTTAATCCATTTTGAGCTTATTTTTGTGTGTGGTGTAAGAAGAAAGTGATCCAGTTTCATTCTTTTTGCATGTAGCTGATCAGTTTTCCCAACACCACTTGTTGAAGAGGCTATCTTTTACCCATTGGATATTCTTTCCTGATTTGTCAAAGATTAATTGACCATGTATTTGTGGGTTTATTTCTGGGTTTTCTGTTCTGTTCCATGGATTTATGTGTCTGTTTTGTGCCAGAACCATGTGATTACTACAGCTTTGTAATATAACTCGAAGTCTGGGATTGTGATACTTCCAGCTTTGTTTTTCCCTTTCAAGATGGTTTTGGCTAATAAAGGTCTTTTGTGGTTCCATACAAATTTTATGACTTTTTGCTCTAGTTTGCTGAAAAATGCTATTGAAAAATCTGTAGATTGCTTTGGGTAGTATAGACATAGTATAGTATAGACAAATGCTGTTGAAAAATCTGTAGATTGCTTTGGGTAGTATAGACATTTAAACAATATTTGTTCTTCCAATCCAATCCATTTTTCATGTGTCTTCAACTTCTTTCATTAGTGTTTTAGTTCTTTTTTTTTTTTAAGATTTTATTTATTTATTTGACAGACAGAGATCACAAGTAGGCAGAGAGGCAGGCAGAGAGAGAGGAGGAAGCAGGCTCCCTGCTGAGCAGAGAGCCCGATGTGGGGCTCGATCCCAGGACCCTGAGATCATGACCTGAGCTGAAGGCAGAGGCTTTAACCCACTGAGCCACCCAGGCGCCCCAGTGTTTTAGTTTTTAAAATACAAGTTTTTTACCTCTTTGATTGGGTTTATTCCTAGGTACTTTATTATTTTTGGTGCAATTGTAAATGAGATTGTTTCCTTAATTTCTGTTTCTGCTATTTCATTTTTAGTGTATAGAAATGCAACAGATTTCTGCACATTTATTTTGTATCACATGACCTTATTGGATTCATTTATCAGTTCTAGCAGTTTTTTGGTAGTTTTGGGGTTTTCTACATATAGTACTATGTGAAAATAATGGAAGTTTTACTTTGTCTTCACCTATTTGGATGCCTTTTATTTCTTTTTCTTTTCTGATTGCTGTGACTAGGACTTCTAGTACTATGTAGAATTAAAAGGGGTAAGGGTGGACATCCTTGTCTTGTCCCTGACCTCAGGGGAAAAGCTCTCGGTTTTTCCCCACTGAGTATGCTGTTAGCTATGGGTTTATCATATATGGCCTTTACTATGTTGAGTCAGGAAAGGATCTTCTGACATTCAGATACAAGAGAAAATTTCTTATTTTTCTTTTCATCTGTTTTTCCTTTGTTTTCTTACATCCTAGCCCCCAAATAATCTTATGATATAACATCAGCAGAGGCAACAGAAACCCACAGAAGTCTAAAACTCTGAAAGAAAGAAACTTTTCTTTCTTATCAGAGAAGCTATGGCCACAAGGGGCAGGGGAAAACTCATTACTTATCTGTCTCTATCCTCCTGACCCTTAGCCCCCAGACACAGGCATAGTCCAAGAAAGCACACAGTATAAGTGGGAATATAAAGCCTGGCTTCCTCGGTGGAGTACCTAAAAAGGAGTACTGAGACCACAGAGCAGGATGAATATGGGAATGTGACCTCTTAAAGCCCTTTATGAACTCCTAGGTTCACCCCTAAGCTAAGAATGTATGAACCTAACCCTAAACAAAGTACATAGACTTTGATGGTCAAACCATGGGATGGACCACCATTCAAGTCCCAGACTGTTCAATGGGTGGTGTACACATGGCATAGATCCTAAGAATCTGAAACTTGAACTGACATTGGAATCACAACCCACAGGAGGTTGGTTAAGACTTGCAGCCTGAGCCCAATCCTGGGCCTGTACCCCAGGATGACTGCCTGCTTAAAATACAATATTCCCTATTGAAAATAAGCCAGAGTCTCATAACATAATATTGAAGATGTCCAGGATACAATCCCAAAATACTCATCTTATGAAGAGCAAAAAAATCTCAACTCATATAAGAAAGAACAATCAGAAATCAACACTGAGATGGCATAGATGTATCACTTTCTATGTAAAAAAGAACCAAATGGCAACTTTAGAACTGAAAAATACAATAACCAAAAGTAAAAACAACAACTACAAAAACTCAATGGATGAGCCAATAACAGAATGAAGAAGACTGAAGAAAGAGTCCATGAATTTGAAGACAGTTGTTAGAAATAGAATAAACAGTAACCGAAATCAAGAGTAAAAAAATAAAGAGTAAAAATCAGGGTAAATATAATAGATTATTCTTTTATTTAGATGTATAAAGTATGTTTTGACAGTTGAAAGCAAAAAGTGAAACCCTGTCTAGTGAGGTTTCCAGTGTGTGTGGAGGTAATGCATAAACAACTACAGCATAAAGCAGGGAGGGTAAAGGCATCTAAATGGTGGTAAGGTTCTACTTGAAGTAGAAAAAACATTAGTAAGTTACATATGCACACTGAGGCACCTGGATGGCTCAGTCAGTTGGGCACCCAAGTCCTAGTTTTGGCTTAGGCCATGACCTTAATGTCATGAGATTGAGCCCCAACGTTGGGCTCCATGCTCAGCAGGGAGTCTGCTTGAAGATTCTTTCCCTCTGCCCCTCCCCTCATTTGTGTACATGTACGTGCTCTCTCAAATAAATAAATAAATCTTAAAAAATGTATTAAAACACCCAGGTAAACTTCTAAAAATTATACAAAGGGAGATATATATGAAAACCACCAATACTTCTGTCAACTCATTAGAATGGCTAAAGTAAGATACACTGACAATTCCAAGTGCTAATGGAAAAGAGGAGCAACTGGAATCTTCCTGGGGGAATGAAAAATTGGCAATTTCTTATAAGCATCCCTCACCACATGATCTAACAATCTCACCTTTAGGTGTTCACACTAGAGAAATGAAAACCTACATGCATAAAACTGTACCCTGAAGTTTATAGCAGCCAAGTGGCCTTTAATGAGTTAACAGATGAAAATATTTTGGTGCATTCATACAGTGGAATACTACTCAGCAATAAAAAGTGTGTGCTGTTGATAAATGGCAACATCTTGGAAGAATCTCAATGGCATTTTGTTGACTAAACCCATTCTCAAAAAGTTACCTTCTATTTGGAGAGCATTCTTGTGAAGACAAAGCTAGAGATCAGATCAGTGGTTGACAGGTTGACGGGTAGGGGATGGTGTGACTACAAAAGGATAGCAAAATGGAGACTGTTTAGAGTGATGGAACTGTTCTGTACCCTGATTGTGGTGGTAGCTTTGTAAATTTATACGTGTGTAAAAAGTCACAGAACTTTAACACATACTTGCTAATTTTATTGTATGTTAATATAAAACATATATATTTTAAAAGGCATTCACAGAGATAAAAACAAGATTAAAATCAGAGGAGCCAAATCTATAACTCTGTGGGCACTGAAGATAATAATATAGAATATCCTGTTGTCAAAATGTCTTTTGAACTTGAGAGGTCATAGAATGCAACCCAATAGTGCAAAATTCACAGAATGTTCTTCATCTATTGGATAAATTTTATTAAAAAAAATATCACCAGGCCAAATGGCATTCACTCCAAACATTTTGAAGAAGCCCTTTTAATGAGAACCTGGTTCCTATTTTTCTTTTGGATTTTTCCAGGCATACTCTATTCCACCTTTGAATTTCCAGCTACCACAGCACCTTTCATTTTCTGGCAGTTTATTGACAATTATAAGCACTCATAAATGTGAAGTATAAATTAATGATGTTTGAATCCAAAAAAGGAGGGATAAATTTAGATTTCCCCTATAGTAATTGAATGCTTGCTCATAAAAGTTACCCTGAAATAGTTCTATCTGATGTCCTGTGGAGGGAGAGGCAAAAAGGAGGTTTATAATGAGGACCAGTGATGTCTTGGATGTCAATCTCCTGGCCCCTCTGAAAACTCTCAGGCAGAAGAAGAAAGCATCTGCATTCATAAAGTGAATTCAAGAAAAAAAATGTGGTGAACACAGGTAATTGGCAAACAAATAATAGGAAGAAAGAGAAAGGCATTCTGGGTAGCAAAGAAATGAGAAATTGAGGAAAAATTCTGAAAATCTTCCCTTCTAATTATTCCTTATATTCATCTTTATTCATTTCCTTCAGTGAAGAGAGGAAATGAAAAGAATAAATTTAAGATAATTTTTCTTTCAGTGAATGCTTCTGTAGCTCTTTTTGTGTAATTATTGAGCAGGGCTATTAAAGTCACCTGCAAGGATCAGCTCCATTCTCCATTGTTACCAAAGGTTGACATTTTTATAATTCTCTTTTCTTTTTTCTTTGACACCTTTATGAAAACCCTGACATGACCTTCCCTGGAAGAATATGGATTACTCAGACTTACATCAAGTCATTTTTCCAATGTGATTGAGTCTCTTCATTTGGCTGAAGACCAGGGACTAACATGGTAGTTGTTTCTCTCCTGGATATCAGAAGATCTTGGAAGAAAAATTTATCAGCCTACCTGAACACATTATTTCAGAAAGGAGATACAAAGTTTCCAGGTTTGGAAAAGAGAACAAATGGGAAAAAAGGAATTCTGACAACTCAATCCAAAGAAAATGGCTTCCCTAACAAATGACCATTCATAAAAAAGAGATCATAGGTCTAAAGTTCTCTGTTCTAGCTGAAATGAACATTTATATATGTAACTCAAGTTAATTCTCCCAGTCACCTACTGAGAATGAGAACAGCATTCTAAGATTATTTCAAGCACAACTGTTCTTGATATACCACCTGAGAATCCAACTCCATCTCTTCTGCTCTTTGCTTACACAGCATTTTTTAAAAACATCAGTCTCCTCTGCACCCAATAGTACCTTTCCCCCTTTCTTCCTTTTATTTTATTTTTTTAAAGATTTTATTTGAGAGTGAGAGAGCAAGAGAACACAAGCAGGGGGAGTGGCAGAGGGAGAGGCAGAATCGGGCTCCCAGCTGAGTAGGGAGCCTGAAGCAGGGCTTGATCCCAGGACCTTGGGATCATGACCCAAGCTGAAGGCAGATGCTTAACTGACTGAGCCACCCAGGCACTGTCCCCCTTCTTCCTTTTAAAAAACATAAATATTATGTTATTCTAGGAGCTATCTTATAAGAGTCATTTGTAAAACTCAAAACAAATTACTTAACCAGAAAAGCTACATGTCAGCTATATAGGCAGTGAAATAATTTTAAACACTTCCTGAAATGCACACGATTTTAAATAGTCTGTCTTTTTGCTTCTACCATTGTGTTTATAAATACATGTTTAAGATTAAATATATTTACCAAATTAAGTATGTTAAGTTGTTGTTGTTTATTCCGCTTCTTATTGTCATCTATTCTCTGGCTTTGAGACCTCCTTTCTGATTACCAAAGGATAGAGCATTGTAATTTTTAAAAAGATGAAAATTATTGACTAACAAAGCAGGTTACAGAAATATATGATGCGATTATATTTTGTTAAAAAAAGATATTTCTTATCCATTCGTCTGTTGAAGGGCATCTTGGTTCTTTCCACAGTTTGGCAACCGTGGCCATTGCTGCTATAAACATCGGGGTACAGATGGCCCTTCTTTTCACTACATCTGTATCTTTGGGGTAAATACCCGGTAGTGCAATTGCAGGGTCATAGGGAAGTTCTATTTTTAATTTCTTAAGGAATCTCCACACTGTTCTCCAAAGAGGCTGCACCAACTTGCATTCCCACCAACAGTGTAAGAGGGTTCCCCTTTCTCCACATCCCCTCCAACACATGTTGTTTCCTGTCTTGCTAATTTTGGCCATTCTAACTGGTGTAAGGTGGTATCTCAAGGTGGTTTTAATTTGAATCTCCCTGATGGCTAGTGATGGTGAACATTTTTTTATGTGTCTGATAGCCATTTGTATGTCTTCATTGGAGAAGTGTCTGTTCATATCTTCTGCCCATTTTTTGACATGATTATCTGTTTTGTGTGTGTTGAGTTTGAGGAGTTCTTTATAGATCCTGGATATCAATCTTTTGTCTGTACTGTCATTTGCAAATATCTTCTCCCATTCTGTGGGTTGCCTCTTTGTTTTCTTTGACTGTTTCCTTTGCTGTGCAGAAGCTTTTGATTTTGATGAAGTCCCAAAAGTTTATTTTCGCTTTTGTTTCCTTTGCCTTTGGAGACATATCTTGAAAGAAGTTGCTGTGGCTGATATCGAAGAGATTACTGCCTATGTTCTCCTCTAGGATTCTGATGGATTCCTGTCTTTTATCCATTTTGAGTTTATCTTTGTGTACGGCATAAGAGAATGGTCAAGTTTAATTCTTCTACATATAGCTGCCCAGTTTTCCCAGCACCATTTATTGAAAAGACTGTCTTTTTTCCACTGGATACTTTTTCCTGTTTTGTCGAAGATTAACTGACCATAGAGTTGAGGGTCCATATCTGGGCTCTCTACTCTGTTCCACTGGTCTATGTGTCTGTTTTTATGCCAGTACCATGCTGTCTTGGTGATCACAGCTTTGTAGTAAAGCTTGAAATCAGGTAATGTGATGCCCCCGGTTTTATTTTTGTTTTTCAACATTTCCTTAGTGATTCGGGGTCTCTTCTGGTTCCATACAAATTTTTGGATTATTTGCTCCAGCTCTTTGAAGAATACCAGTGGAATTTTGATTGGAATGGCATTAAACGTATAGATTGCTCTAGGCAGTATAGACATTTTAACAATGTTTATTCTTCCGATCCAAGAGCATGGAATGGTCTTCCATCTTTTTGTGTCTTCTTCAATTTCATTCATGAGTGTTCTGTAGTTCCTCGAGTACAGATCCTTTACCTCTTTGGTTAGGTTTATTCCCAGGTATCATATGGTTCTTGGTGCTATAGTAAATGGAATCGATTCTCTAATTTCCCTTTCTGTATTTTCACCGTTAGTGTATAAGAAAGCCACTGATTTCTGTACATTGACTTTGTATCCTGCCACCTTACTGAATTGCTGTATGAGTTCTAGTAGTTTGGGGGTGGAGTCTTTTGGGTTTTCCATATAAAGAATCATGTCATCTGCAAAGAGAGAGAGTTTGACTTCTTCCTTGCCAATTTGGATACCTTTTATTTCTCTTTGTTGTCTGATTGCTGTTGCTAGGACTTCTAATACTTCAACGGATGAATGGATAAGGAAGATGTGGTCCATATACACTATGGAGTATTATGCCTCCATCAGAAAGGATGAATACCCAACTTTTGTAGCAACATGGACGGGACTGGAAGAGATTATGCTGAGTGAAATAAGTCAAGCAGAGAGAGTCAATTATCATATGGTTTCACTTATTTGTAGAGCATAACAAATAGCATGGAGGACATGGGGAGTTAGGAGAAGGGAGTTGGGGGAAATTGGAAGGGGAGGTGAACAATGAGAGACTATGGACTCTGAAAAACAATCTGAAGGGTTTGAAGAGGTGGGGTGGTGGGAGGTTGGGGGAACCAGGTGGTGGGTATTAGAGAGGGCACGGATTGCATGGAGCACTGGGTGTGGTACAAAAACAATAAATACTGTTATGCTGAAAATAAATTTAAAAAATGATAAAAAAAAAGATATTTCTGTATGTGTTATTCATATAACTCTGAAAGAGAGAGAAACTTATTCACCTAACTCTCAAGGAGAGACAGAGATGGAGGGATGGAGAGAAAGAAGAGGAGGAGGAAAATGGGAGATCCAGAAGGGTACACACTAGGTATTAACATTAAGTATGCATTTTATTATTATTTTATGATTTTTATTATCTGTACTTAATGTTTTACAATGGCTATATGTATAGCATCTACTATATATGTGTATATATATATGCGTATATTTTTGTATAGTTATATATATATATACACACATATATATACATATAAAAGAACTTGAAGAAAGCACTAATTTAAGTTTTGTTTGAGGCAACTATTTTATTCTGCTGAAAAAAGAAACAAAAGAAACACATAGTCTCTTGCCAAGGATAAATCAACTCAGATGCCAACAAGAGGTTTCAAGTTTGCCTGGAATTTCCAAGTTCATGAATGTTGAGTGGTCTCTAAATTTGGAAATCTGTTTTTCCCATTGCTAATAATAAATCCTCTCTGTACTATAATACACAAAGCCCTGGATCCCCTACACTATAAAAATAACCCCCCTTATTTATGGTCATGCTGTTTCAGACGCCCACAGCCTATTGTCTTTCCTGCATCGGAGGCCAGAACTCTTCTTGTCTCTCTTTATTTCACTCTTATCAGTCCCAAATCTCTATCAAATTTGGTCAATGCTAAAAATAAAATAGGTAATATATTGAAAGATGATATACAAACAATATACAGATTTTATACTTTCAAATAATATCCAATGTGTTTTTTTACTTTTCTAGTCTGTGGAATCAAGTTTTCCTTCTTCATATTTGACAAAGTACATTTCCTTTAAAAAACAAAAGAAAAAATAGAAAACTGGGAAGCAAGTGTATGTCCCTGCTAACTGAATGATGGTGTGCCAACTATGGACACCTACTTGGAATTTCTAGAAGCCTCTGCAACATCTCTAGGTCACTGACCTTTAAGATCTTCCTCTCAACCTTCTCAACTCTACAGAAGGTCTTTTACAGGAGTGTAAAAGGTGCCACTCTTTATTTTCACACAAATCAAATGGTTTCCATGGTGAATTTTGGAGGGCACAGGCAGACCCAATAGATTGTTGCAAAAAGATTCCCATAAATAAAGTAAAATATAAATGTTCTCTCTCTCCTCCTCCTCCTCTCTGTTTCTCTCTTCCTTTCGCTCTCTCCTTCCCTCCCTTTCAATCAGTAGCATAGTTTTCTTTCTGTAAGAGGAAACTCAGGCAGAGGGATGTTCCCTGAGAGTGATGAGTGTGTGGGCAACTCTAACTCTATTATTTGTAATGGCTGAGAGCCTTGCCAGACTGCTATAATGTATTGATACTTCAGAGAAGCAAGGAAACACTGTAAGATTTCATTTACTTAATGGCTTACAGATTAATTGAGTTCCATACAACACTGAAAGTTGTAGTTTTCCCAATGTATTATACTATTTTTAAAAACAGTACAAAAGATTTTTCATTAAATAAAGATAGCATTTTTTCTTCTTTTGAATTAGCTAGTTTCAACTGACCGATCACACCAATTTCATACACAGAAATTTTAGGGTGAAAGAAATGGAATGGTATTATTCCTCTAACTTCAACAAAAAGCAGGATTCTATGTTATTGAATCCTCCAGTGATATAACCCAAAACAGAGAAGTTGAGTCTTAAGAGTGTTTTTCAAATAGGGGAAGCCTGCAAACGAAGTTCAATCTTTTTAGAAGAGTAGTAGTTTTTAATTTATTTATGCTATGTATTTATGTTACTCTTTCATATTATGTATTTATTTATGCTATTCTTTCTTCAACTGAGAATGAAAAAAAAATATTACTTGGCCTATTCTGGCACTAAAGTTCTCTACTTTCAGTTTTCTCTGGGTTGTACATTCCACGAATGCTGGGGAAAACTGAAGTCATAAAGATTTTGTCAAGGAACTTCTGCCCCTAAACGAGAAACCTTTGTTGAAAAAGGTACTTCAAAGAATTTCTTCATAAGAAGTTAAACTAATGCCACACACTCCCCTCATTTAGAAAACAAAATTACTAATAGTCCTAGAGAAGCACACTATCCCTATAGGCCACAACAGACAGGGAACTGTCATTGAGAAGTTGAGAAAAAGTATTTTGGACGACAGGCTTCAACTGCATATGTGGAGGTAAGAGTATTTTATGACCAAAGTGCAGGTGAGGATATCCAAGGGTGGCCAGTGTCAAGGAGGAAAGCAGTCTGCTTGGCACAGCCATTTCATGTGAAATAAAGACAGCAGAGTTGGAAAGGGTGGTGGCAATGTGTCGGGGAGGTAGACAAGGAGGGTAGTAAATAGAAAATAGGGCAAATACTTAAGCACCTATTTGAGGAGTCTGGATTTGATCCCTTAAGTGCTAAGAAGTCATCGAAGTTTTCTGAAAAATGACTGCCATGTCTCTAAAGGAAAGGGACAACTAAGATATGAAATATGGAGAATGGAAGGGTGAGACAGCAGACTGTGATTCTCTCCGGTGGTAATGAAGATGAGTGTGACGGGCATGGAGATGGACGCACAGGAACAAGAGCAGCAGCAATGGCAGGGCCACACATCATTGGACAGTAAGGAGCTAGAACGATATACACCTGACTTGACCGTGGTTGAGCTCTGCACAGCAACAAGCGGGCTCTTGGTGGCAGAAACAATACAGAAGAAAATAATTAAGGCAAAAAAGGAAAGATCCTTAAAGCACAGGAGATAACTCTCATTTTTCCCATTATAAATGGCTGCAAAGTTGAGGGAAAAAAAGTCTATTTTAATAAAAATTAGCATGTTGATTTCAAATCAATCCATTTAAATTAATTTGATTAATTAATTAAACTTGCCTATTTTAATATTATCAGCTGACCTTATTTCCCCAGTTCCCTGTAAGCAGCCCACTAGCCCTCTGGTTGCCACAGTAGATACTTTCCTTATACGATGTGCTCCCCTACTAGTGTTCCCTGTGTTATGCCACTGATTTTCCTACCTCCCTCACCTCTCCCAGCATCTGTTGGGCTACTCTTCCTATTTATTCTTTCTTTCTCTCTCCGATTGTATCCCATGGCATTATTACCAATACGATACTGTTCTCAAAAGTCTAGATTTATCTGGCTTTTTAAAAAAAGAATTCTTTATTTATTAGAGAAAGAGAGCAACCATGAGCGGGGTGGGGGGCAGAGGGAGAAGCAGACTGAGCAAGGAGCTGGACCGGTGAGGGGCTCAATCCCAGGACCTTGTGGGGACCAGGACCTGAGCCAAAGGCAGAACCCTAACCTAATGAGCCACCCAGACACCCCTTATCTGGCTTTTAAAATACATTCCTGGTTAAGCACCTGACTCTTGACTCTTGGTTTCAGTTCAGTCATGATCTCAGGGTCCTGGGATCGAGCCCTGGGGCAGGTTCTCTTCTCAGCTGGAGTCCATTTGAGGATTCTCTCCCTCTATGCCTCCTCTGCACTTTCTCCCTCTCTCAAATAAATAAATCTTTTAAAAAATTCCCTAAAAGGATAATTTGAGATTTTTTTCTTTCCAAGTTCTCCATTTTTCTCCCCTTAGCTTATAATTAACAATTAAGCTTTTACTGAATTGAGAAGATGAAACCAATCTGCATGAGCTTTATAATGCACTGTCTTCCCTAAACTAAATGAATATCTCTAAAGTTAACCTTTCAATTCTCAAAGAATTAATGTTTTCCACTTCTCTAGTTCTTTCCCCTAAATGCTGGATTCTATCACTTCTTGCCTCCTTTGGGGTTTTGTCTCCACCACAGATATTCCATCTGATCGTAAGTAAATTTTAGCTTAGTATTTATCTTTTCAAAAAAAAAAAAAAAAAAAATACCCACAGTTTACTGAGGGAAAACATTTGTTCTTTTAGTCAGTAGGATTTTAAGTGTTTGGTTTCCATTTTCCAAATTCCTATTAGAGATTCTTCAGGATGGTTGACTAACATCTCTGACTACCTCTCCTCCTTCTTTAAATCTTCCTCAAATGTGAGAAAACTCTAAAAGCAACTGTGCACCACTAAATCTGTGGTGCAAAAAACAAAAAGGATGTGGTTAAATTATCAGAACACAGAGAAAGTTCTTGACAGCATAAAACAGATTGTTTATGAAAGCTGATCAAGCTTCATCTCTGAAATTCATGACAGGCTTAAAAAAAGGACTGTCAAATAAGGGAGTTTACTCAGCAAGACTTCCAAAGTTTTATACTTCCAAAGGCAGCTAGAAATGGGAGTAGGACCAGCCCTGTCAGGTGGTTAGCAGGTTGATTAATTTAAGGACTATGGCACAGTTGGATCAGTGAGCATCTCAATAAGGAAATTTCCTAGAAGCTGAAACTAGGTAAATAGCTCTTTACGTAAAATGGAGGTTCTGCCCCAGGGACTCTGCAAACACACTAGGTCAAGGGAAAAAAAAAAAACCCTACTGTCTGGACAAAAAACTATTGTACCTGTAAATTTTCTTCTAAGGAAAACCCAGACACACACAAACCTCATTTTTACCACCTTCAACCCTTGCTCTCAGCCTGGGTGCTTCATAATCAGGGTCAGCATTCATTGTGGGAGAAAAATTATCATACTGAAAGTAAAATAACAAGAATGAAACACTTGTACTGATGTTTTTTTTGTAGCTCATTGAGGGATTTGTTGTTGTTGTTTTTTAAAGATTTTATTTATTTATTTGACAGAGAGAGATCACAAATAAGCAGAGAGGGAGGCAGAGAGCCTGATGTGGGGCTCAATCCCAGGACCCTGGGATCATGACCTGAGCTGAAAGCAGAGGTTTTAACCCACTGAGCCACCCAGGAGCCCCGAGGGATTTGTTTCTTGATGTGTTTTCTATGTTGTTAAAGATGCTTTAGAAGTTAACCCAGATATTTCAGGGAGCCTGCTTCCCTCTTTCTCTGTCTCTGCCTGCGCTTCTGCCTACTTGTGACCTCTGTCTGTCAAATAAATAAATAAATAAATAAAAATCATTAAAAAAAAAAAAAGAAAAGAAACAATAAAAGGAGAAGTGTTTCAAAGACTTGGAAAAGATATATACATATATAAATGTGGTTTTCAGTGGCGCTCACACATCTGAAACAATGTATCTTCAATATAATTCTCTAATGCACTCTGATAATCAGGAATCAAAGACCTGAGGAGTACTAAACTGAAGTTAGGATTATGAAAGCAAACTATGAATAATCATCATATTAATAGTTACCTTTTACAAAATTTAAGAGAAGAAATTCTCCCCTTCCCTTTAAGAAAAAAAAAAATTCAGTATACCTTAGAATGTTCTGCATTTCCCCCCCTAGAAGCATTTTCAGCAAAACTAGTTAGATCAGAGGAACCAAAATGCAAACAAGTATCAAATGATTGAGGGAAAAGCTTGGTAGGGTTAGGGAATTATGGGAATAATTCCCTCAAGAAGCATTGGAAGATTTGAAGCAGGGGTACCTGGTGGCTCAGTTGGTTAAGCATCGGCCTTCAGCTCAGGTCATGATCCCAGGGTGGTGGGATGGAGCCCCATATGAGGCTCCCCAATCAGTAGGGGGGGGCCTGCTTCTCCCTTCCCTCTGCCCCTCTCTGCCAGCTTGTGCACTCTCTCCCTCTCTCTCTCAAATGAGTAAAAACCTTAAAAAAAGAGATTTGAACTATGCAGACTATGACAATCTATTAATTTTCCTTATTTTTTCTACTTTTAGTGTTCAGCAAACACAAAGCCAACCACGATTCAGCTCTGAATACTCAATTAATCAAAAGACAATTCTCTCTGGCTGAGGCCAGTATGAATAACACCCAAGAAATCGACCACATTCTTCACCCATGCTCCTTCACTTTATCTTCATTCTCTCATCCTTCGACTCTTCTAAGCACTTAGTGATCATTTTTTGAAAGGGAAACACAGAGAATTACATATAAATTATTTTCTTAAAATATTTCACAAGGAAAACTCTCTTGTCCGTTACAGTTAACTCATAAACTCAAAGTCAATACAATAAGAAATTCAAGCAAGTCTGTAAACCAGAGATGCTGGGAAGCCAATGGTGTAATTCAGTCTGAGTCCAAAGGCCTGAGATTCAGGGGAATCAATAGCACAAATCCCAGTCCCAGGTGCAGGAAAATAGATGAGATGTCCCAACTCAACCAGTGAGGCAGGAGAAAGGGGCAAATTCCTCCTTCCTCTGCCTTTTGTTCTTTTCAGGCTGTCAGTCAATGAATTGGATGAGGCCCACCACACTGGAGAGGGCAGTCTACTTTACTGAATCCACTCATGCAGAAATACCCTCACAGATACAGCAAGAAATAATACAGATTCTGTTGGTCTAGTTAAATTGACAAATAAAATTAGCTATCACAGAAAATAAATAACTAGATGGCTGAAAATTTTTTTTCCTAACCGTATGTATTTTTTTTAACTGACTAAAGTAAGAAATTGATGATAAATTATTAAGCATATTTTAAAATCACATCCAAATGACACTATAAACATAAGGAACCCTCTTGATTGAATCCGTCCAAAGAGTGGACTGGGAATCCATTTGCCATTCATTATCTTTTGAACTGAACTAGTCAACCTAAAAGCTTTTGTCTGAAACATGCCTACCAACTTGGCATCCAAGGAGGAGCAATGAGAGAAGAAGCTGAGTCCATGTGAATCCAACTATCCAGAACTATCTGACAGAGCCATCTTACACTGGCTGCCTTTCCCAGTGATCTGTGATTGTAACTTTAGGCTTTTTTTCACTCAGTGTAAGTAAAGAATAAGACATGCAAACAGAACCGGATTCAGTGCACAAATTTTCCATCACCAAAACAGAAGATACATTTATTTTTCTGTTCACTCTTGGAAAAAAATCATAATCATTTCAAAAAAACCTTGCATTTATATTCTAAATTAATAATATTGTACTAAATTTATTTTTTAAATTATACCTAAAACTGATTGTGTTTTAAGTGGTCCGAAGAGTGGTCCGAAGAGGCCAAACGTTTGTGTGCATGACTATAGAGCCTGAATTCTCTCTTATACCCAACAACTCTTGTCTTCCTTTTTTCTCTTGCCCCAAAGAACATGTACAGTATGGAAAGAACTACTTCATCCAGTTATGCAGTCACTCTGTAATTTGAGATGAACTAATTCAGAAGTGAGACTATTGGAATTCTGAACCACCCGCCTGTAAGTGAACAATTCCTTCCTAGAGAGGGCTTAAGAAGGAAGTTAAAAATGCAAAAACTACTCAAAGTATCTTATGATAAAGACATACTCTAAATGACAGAACAATCCAGAATATTTGGGCTGGAAGGGTTCTCATACCTCATCTATTGATTATTTTAGAGGTCCAGAGGGTTTAACCTCTTACTCTGGAATACATAATTAGATAAAGGCAAATCATAGACTGTAACTCAGTGTTTTGGTCTGTCCCAAAGTTCAGTAATCACTCTACCTTAGTCCAGAACAGTTTTTTCATTTACGATGCTCTTCAAAAGTGTAAGAGATATTTTCCTGAAGATGCTATGTAAATTCACTGAATGTAATACTAACCATATTATAAATATATAAACCTAACCTCTACATAAAAAAACACTACCTGCTGGCAAATGATGTGGAGCATTTTTTCATGTGCCTGTTAGCCATCTGTATGTCTTTGGAGAAATGTTTGCCCATATCTTGACTGGATTACTTGGTTTTTGGGTGCTGAGTTTGAGAATTCTGAGATACCACCTTACATCAGTTAGAATGGCCAAAATTAATAAGACAGGGAACAACAAATGTTGGCGAGGATGTGGAGAAAGAGTAACCCTCTTACACTGCTGGTGGGAATGCAAGCTGGTACATACTCTCTGGAAAAGAGTATGGAGGTTCCCCAACATGTTAAAAATAGAGCTACCCTACCATCCAGCAATTGCACTACCGAGCATTTACCCCAAAGATACAGATGTAGTGAAATGAAGGGGCAATGCACCCCAATGTTAAGAGCAGCAATGTCCACAATAGTCAAACTGTGGAAGGAGCCAAGATGTCCTTCAACAGATGAATGGATAAAGAAGATGTGGTCCATACATACAATGGAATATTACTCAGCCATCAGAAAGGATGAATACCCACCATTTGCTTCAACATGGATGGGACTGGAGGGGATTATGCTGAGTGAAATAAGTCAAGCAGAGAAAGACAATTATCATATGGTTTCACTAATATGTGGAACATAAAGAATAGCATGAGGACCATAGGGGAAGGAAGGGAAAACTGAATGGGAAGAAATCGGAGAGGGAGACAAAAGATGAGAGACTCTGGACTCCCAGAAACAAACTGAGGGTTAAAGAAGGCAGGGGTGTGGGGGACGGGGTAACTGGGTGATGGGTATTAAGGAGGGCACATGTGGTGATGACCACTGGATGTTATATGCAACTGATGAGTCGCTGAACACTACATCAAAAACTAATGATGTACTATATGCTGGCTAACTGAACATAGTAATAAACAAACAAACAAACAAAAAAACAACTAATGATGTACTGTATGTTGGCTAACTTAATTTAAAAAAAAGAAAGAAAAAGAAAAACACTACTTTGAATGTTTGGCACTCTAGAGAAATCTAGGGTAATGGTAATAATCATGTAACCTATTGAATTATGAGCCTAATTTTCATATATTGGCACTGTCTTTATTTCAAGGGGTCTTGACCCTGCTGCGGTTTCTCTCTGCCTTATGTGTGACAACAGTACCCCTGCAAAGTTTCTCAAGTTCCAGGTGAAAATTTCCAATTTTTCACAGAGGCACTACTGTGGTTGTGCCCTGCCCTCCAGACACCCTGGTTGCCGCTATCACTGATGGCACCAGCCCCTCAACGTACTGAATATGAGAATCACTTGAGAGGTTTCACAAATCTTGATGTTCAGGTTATACCCCTCATCAATTAAATCAGAACACATCTAGGGGGTGGAAACCAGGCTTGGGTACTCTTTTTTTTTTTTTTTTTAAAGATCCCAGGTGAATCAAAGCACAACAACATTTTGGGAACCACTGGCCTATCTGCAGGAGCTGTCAGGCTACCCAAGCTACACAGTGGCCTACCGGGTAAATAGGGTAGAACCATTTGCCCCACCTTTCTATTGTGATCTGCTCTGTGTGCATGGGTTAGTTCCCTCTTGGCTCCCAGCCCCACACATGCCTTTTCATTTTCTCTCTCTTCTGTCAAGGACTGTAAGCCTCCAAACTATTTTTCCTGGACTCCTTTGCTAAATGGGTTTTGATTAAATTCTGCCAAAGGACAGTTTTGGCAGCCGATTGGAAATCAAGAGAAAGAAGTCGTATTGATCTGCTTCCAGCTCTGGCAGCTGCTGTGATGTCAGCCGTGAGCACAGCAGCCCTGGAGGGGAAGGCTCCCGGCTCCTTGCTGTGTGTTGTGGTAACTCAGGTGTTTCCCTCAGGGCTTCTGGGCAATGGGAGCACCTTATGCCTTTTACTTGCATTGTTTTCTCCTTTTGGATCATCCTTTCCAACCATTTAGAAACATTAAGCTACACTGAATCCTTGTGAAATGTGAAATGTGAGGTGATTTCTTTCCCCCCCCAGCACTGTCAAGGTATAACTGGCAAATACAATGGTAAGATATTTACAGTGCAAGTCACGATGATTTGAGATGCAAATATATTATGAATGGACCCCTTCCATCCAGTTAACCAACATATAGGTCACTACTGCACCTGGAAGCACTGAGTGAATGGTGTAATGTCCTAAATCAGGCTGTGGAAATTTAAAGAAGAGGGATGTACGCAGATCACTGAGGCATTTTAAGGGGAAAATAGTAGGTGTATCTATCCGCTGAAAAAGATGGCAGGGACAGTGTGGCAGGAAGAGAATCTGTGCCAGGAGAACCCACGGAAACCACCGGAGGGGTGGAGGGAGTGAGTGCTCCCCAGTGCTGGTTCTGCAGAAGATGACAAACAGATTCCCAGCATTATTAAACTGGTGAATACTTCTCTCAAATGGCTTGCTCCTTTCCAACTCTCTTGGGTTCAGGTTATGACGTCTGTAAAAACCTGGTAAGAGCTTATTTTAATTGTAGACAAAACACCTAAAAAGAAATGACCTTCCTCTTCTGTTCTGCCTTTAGAAAACCCAAAGCTATAAACTGAATTTACTTAGTTTTTGTGAATATATGCTAAATGTTGACTTTGTAAAATAAATTTTTCTTACCTTTTTTCACAATCTTAAAAAAAAAGTATCACTCACTTAACATTTACTCATTTCAATATTTTCTATGTGTATCCAATCTTGTTCTTATTTCTCCTTTTTATATGCTCAGAAATATAAATATATAGCACAAACAAAAATATTTAAAATAAGTTTTCTATGGGAAAATTATTTTGTATGCCAACTTTCTTCATATATATATATATATACATATATATATATATATATATATATATATATATATACACACACACACACACACATTCACACATATATATACTTATTAATATATAATATATTCTTAGCCCCAGGGGTACAGGTCTGTGAATCACCAGGTTTACACACTTCACAGCACTCACCATAGCACATACCCTCCCCAATGTCCATAACCTAACCACCCTCTCCCTACCCTCCTCCCCCAGCAACCCTCAGTTTGTTTTGTGAGATTAAGAGTCTCTTATAGTTTGTCTCCCTCCTGAACCCATCTTGTTTCATTTTTTCCTTCCCTACCCCTCACTTTGCTTCTCAAATTCCTCATATCATAGTGAGATCATATGATAATTGTCTTTCTCTGATTGACTTATTTCGCTCAGCATAATACCCTCTAGTTCCATCCACGTCACTGCAAATGACAAGATTTCATTTCTTTTGATTGCTGCATAGTATCCCACTGTATATATATACCACATCTTCTTTATCCATTCATCTGTTGATGGACATCTAGGCTCTTTCCATAGTTTGGCTATTGTGGACATTGCTGCTATAAATCGGGTGCACGTGCCCCTTTGGATCAGTACATTTGTATCTTTAGGGTAAATACCCAGTAGTGCGATTGCTGGGTCATAGGGTAGCTCTATTTTCAATTTTTTGAGGAACCTCCATACTGTTTTCCAGAGTGGGTGCACCAGCTTGCATTCCCACCAACAGTGTAGGAGGGTTCCCCTTTCTCTGCATCCTTGCCAGCATCTGTCATTTCCTGACTTGTTAATTTTAGCCATTCTGACTGGTGTGAGGTGGCATCTCACTGTGGTTTTGATTTGTATTTCCCTGATGCCGAGTGATGCGGACACTTTTTCATGTGTCTTTTGGCCATCTGGATGTCTTCTTTGCAGAAATGCCTGTTCATGTTCTCTGCCCTTTTCTTGATTGGATTATTTGTTCTTTGGGTATTGAGTTTGTTTGATAAGTTCTTTATAGATTTTTTCTGATTTGTCATTTGCAAATATCTTCTCCCATTCTGTCAGCTGTCTTTTGGTTTTTTTGACTGTTTCCTTTGCTGTGCAAAAGCTTCTGATCTTGATGAAGTCCCAATAGTTCATCTTTCTTTCATCCCTGCTACCTTCTTAGCCATTAAAAGAAATTAAATGCCTCACTGGCTAATATTTAGTTTGGGCACTTTACAAAGAAAAACAAGGAAAAACAAGTCTGCATACCTAGCAGATCATAACCTTTTGTTTTTGAATTAGAAATTACTTTTATTTCTTGATTACAGAAGTAATATATACTCATCCTAATAAAAATTCAGATAATGTAAGAATCTATTCTATCAAAAAGGAACTTCACCGGGACCCAGAAACCAAACAATAAAAATATTTCCCAATACAAAATAAATTAATTACATATAAACAGCTAGTTATTTTTATTTATTTATTTTTTTATTAATTTTTTTCCTGTGTAACAGAATTCATTCTTTATGCACCACACCCAGTGCTCCATGCCATATGTGCCCTCCATAATACCCACCACCTGGCTCCCCTAACCTCCCACCCCCGCCCCTTGAAAACCCTCAGATTGTTTTTCAGAGTCTATAGTCTCTCATGGTTCATCTCCCCCTCCAATTTCCCTCAACTCCCTTCTCCTCTCCATCTCCCTATGTCCTCCATGTTATTTCTTATGCTCCACAAATAAGTGAAACCATATGATAATTGACTCTCTCTGCTTGACTTATTTCACTCAGCATAATCTCTTCCAGTCCCATCCATGTTGATACAAAAGTTGGGTATTCATCCTTTCTGATGGAGGCATAATACTCCATAGTGTATATGGACCACATCTTCCTTATCCATTCGTCTGTTGAAGGGCATCTTGGTTCTTTCCACAGTCTGGCGACCTTGGCCATTGCTGCTATAAACATTGGGGTACAGATGGCCCCTCTTTTCATTACATCCATATCTTTGGGGTAAATACTCTAGTGCAATTGCAGGGTCATAGGGAAGCTCTATTTTTAATTTCTTAAGGAATCTCCACACTGTTCTCCAAAGTGGCTGCACCAACTTGCATTCCCACAAACAGTGTAAGAGGGTTCCCCTTTCTCCACATCCTCTCCAACACATGTTGTTTCCTGTCTTGCTAATTTTGGCCATTCTAACTGGTGTAAGGTGGTATCTCAAGGTGGTTTTAATTTGAATCTCCCTGATGGCTAGTGATGGTGAACATTTTTTTATGTGTCTGATAGCCATTTGTATGTCTTCATTGGAGAAGTGTCTGTTCATATCTTCTGCCCATTTTTTGACATGATTATCTGTTTTGTGTGTGTTGAGTTTGAGGAGTTCTTTATCGATCCTGGATATCAACCTTTTGTCTGTACTGTCATTTGCAAATATCTTCTCCCATTCCGTGGGTTGCCTCTTTGTTTTGTTGACTGTTTCCTTTGCTGTACAGAAGCTTCTGATCTTGATGAAGTCCCAAAAGTTCATTTTTGCTTTTGTTTCCTTTGCCTTTGGAGACATATCTTGAAAGAAGTTGCTGTGGCTGATATTGAAGAGGTTACTCTCTATGTTCACCAATATCACTGATGAATATGGATGCTAAGATTCTCAACAAGATCCTAGCAAATAGGATCCAACAGCACATTAAAAAGATTATCCACCATGACCAGGTGGGATTCATCCCTGGGTTATAAGGATGGTTCAACATTCGCAAATCAATCAGTATGATAGAACAAATCAGTAAAAGAAGAGAGAAGAACCACCTGGTCCTCTCAATTGATGCAGAAAAAGCATCTGACAAAATCCAGCATCCGTTCCTGATTAAAGCGCTTCAAAGTATAGGGATAGAGGGAACATTCCTGAACTTCATCAAATCTATCTATGAAAAACCCACAGCAAATATCATCCTCAATGGGGAAAAGCTCACAGCCTTCCCATTGAGATCAGGAACACGACAAGGATGCCCACTCTCACCACTCTTGTTCAACATAGTATTAGAAGTCCTAGCAACAGCAATCAGACAACAAAGAGAAATAAACAGTATCCAAATTGGCAATGAAGAATTCAAACTCTCTCTCTTTGCAGATGACATGATTCTTTATATGGAAAACCCAAAAGACTCCACCCCCAAACTACTAGAACTCATACAGCAATTCAGTAAGGTAGCAGGATACAAAGTCAATGTACAGAAATCAGTGGCTTTCTTATACATTAACAATGAAAATACAGAAAGGGAAATTAGAGAATCGATTCCATTTACTATAGCACTAAGAACCATATGATACCTGGGAATAAATCTAACCAAAGAGGTAAAGGATCTGTACTCGAGGAA
>NW_019154111.1:6790420-6790583 GCF_002288905.1 Enhydra lutris kenyoni
AGCAAATAATCCTAAAATTTGTATAGAATCAGAAGAGACCCTGAATTTTTAACGAAATGTTGAAAAAAAAAATTGGGACATCACATTACCTGATTTCAAGCTTTACTACAAAGCTGTGATCACCAAGACAGCATGGTACTGGCATAAAAACAGACACATAGAC
>NW_019154111.1:6790593-6832546 GCF_002288905.1 Enhydra lutris kenyoni
CAGTGGAACAGAGTAGAGAGCCCAGATATGGACCCTCAACTCTACAGTCAAATAATCTTTGACAAAGCAGGAAAAGATATACAGTGGAAAAAAGTCTCTTCAAGAAATGGTGCTGGGAAAATTGGACAGCTATATGTAGAAGAATGAAACTCGACCATTCTCTTACACCATACACAAAGATAAACTCGAAATGGATAAAAGACCTCAACGTGAGATAGGAATCCATCAGAATCCTAGTTATTTTTTTTTAATCACAAAGAGAAATGAAAGCCTAAGAGCAACTGTGTTTTTTTGTTTTGTTTTGTTTTTAGAGCATCTACTAGTTTACAGACACTTTTATATGCATAAAAAGCATAGACAGGGTGCTACTGCTCCTGTACTCACCTCTGAGCATTTAATCCTGCTTACTAAACTGTGACTTATCTGATGGGTGACTTACAAAACATATTATTAGATCTTACAAAACAAAGTTATGTTTGATGGCAGCATGTTCAAAGGGAAGTCAGTACAGTCCACACTCATTCTCTCGCTCTCTCTCTCTCTTTTTTTTTTTTTTGCTGCCTTTACCATCTGTATTAGTTTCCTAGGTCTGCTGTAACAATTACCACAAACTGGATGTGTTAAAACAAAAGAAATATATTTTCTCACCGTTGTGGAAGCAAGAACTCTGAAAATCAAGTTCGGCAGAACCAGTCCTTGGAAGGATCTGAGGTAGAAAACTGCCCCATGCTCCTCTCCCAGCTTCTCGTGACCACCAGCACTCCTCGGCAGCCCTTGGTATATAGTTACACCACTTCAATTTCCAGCTCCATCCTCCCCAGCACTCCTCCCTCTGCATGTCTGTATCTCTCTGTGTACCCCCATCTCCTCTACTTATATGAACCCGCTTCATTGGATTAGGGCCCACCCTAATCCAAGTGTGGTCCAGCTTAACTTGATTACATCTACAAAGACTATTTCTAAATAAGGTCATGGTCACAGGTAGGATTGGGGCAAGGTGGGGGAGTTAGGACCTCAATATATTCCTCGGAGAGACCCAATTCAACCCACATTCTTCTGTGACATCTGCTATGGTCCGTGGCTTCTTTCTAAAATATGTCTTGACTAATACCTCTCCTAATATTTTCTTTTATTACAGATTAAGTTAGAAAGTAGAGAAAGTAGGTCTCATTTTTTTAGAGAGAGAGAATCAAAGACTGGAAGGAGAGTGTGAAAAATGGACACATCCCCAGGGAACCACCAATTTAGCATAACTCTCCACTGTGTCTCCTGGACAGTGCAGCTGGACACCACTGTTTATTGAGTATCTCCTGAGCACTCCACGGCCCTGAAACATGGTCTCCTGAGCCCACAAGTCTGCCGTTTCCTTCCGTGCTAGAGTCCATGGTGAGGTAAATACCTAACATCTCAAGCCAAGACTACTGAAAACAGTACCCAGCAA
Source organism: Enhydra lutris kenyoni (assembly GCF_002288905.1). Taxonomy (NCBI): domain Eukaryota; kingdom Metazoa; phylum Chordata; class Mammalia; order Carnivora; family Mustelidae; genus Enhydra; species Enhydra lutris. Next base: position 6,792,035 of record NW_019154111.1, read on the forward strand.
CTATTAGGCACTCAACATATAAATAAATGAATACCCTAAAATGTAAGAAAAAAAATCTTAACTTGATCCTAGCTGTCTCCAGACAAAAGCTGGTATCACTGGAATGACAAGTGTTCCAGGTTAGCAAAAGTGATATGTTTCATCAATCCTGCGGGAACACTCTAGAATAAAGAGCAATTTGTTAACAGCTGCATAACTTTATAACTTGAGATTCTGAATAAGCATGATGAGGAGGCTGTAATGAAATTAAATATATTTGTTTTCTGCTATCTTTTAAAACTGAATTAACATACTATAAGTCACAATGCACAGTCTCTATTTGCTAATAAGAAAGGCTGGTCCTCTGTTTTATGAGAACACTGAATCTGGCCAACTCAAATGGTACCATCCCCTGACCCATTCTTAGCCTGTTCTACCTTCTCTTTCTTGCAAATCAGGGCTTTATGTTCATTTTGGATTGAATGGAGGGCGGAAAGCATGCAGCTTTCTTAATGAGAGTGACTAGGTGACCAGAGCTGCTGAGCCTGCCAGATACTGAAACCTCTCTTTCTTGAGTACTTTCCTCTCCACAGGGCTGCTCTAGCTGGGACTATGTACACCTTCCTTATCAGGCAAATGCTCCCAGCTTAGCCTCTGTGTTCTCCTGGATTCACTCCACACACAAATCTGCCTGTTGAAATCTTCATCACTATTCCCGGCATTTTAAGGGGGTGAGTGTGAAAAGATTCCATGTCACCTCTCTCCTTCAACTTTGGAGCTTGGGAAAATTCATGGGAAGAATTCATGCATTCTTTAAGATGCTGCCTTCAGTCTTCGGTGAGAGTGCAGTTTGCACTGACATCCCCAATCAATCTCTCTTATCCTTTCTCACTCAATGCTTCAGGCCAGTAACTACTATCTCTCTCCCTGAGATAAGCCAGACTTGTGTCAGACACTTTATCTACTGAGCATCCTAACTGCAGAGTGGTTTCTTAAGGCTACCTCTCACCCAGTTTGAGGACAGAAGGGACTCCCCCACCTCATTCTCAGTAGGTAGTACTGCTAGTCTGTAGTCTAGTAGACATGGGTGGCAACTCCTCACATACCCACAGGTCAGCCTCTCACCTCTCAACCTGTTTTGTCTTCCTTGTGAACTGGAGAGCTCTCTCTATGCCAGGACATCTCCTGAGAAATGTCTACTTGGTAGTCTGGCACATTACTTTGAAATTTCACATCTGTGGGGTCAGGTTGACTCAACTGAACTTAAGAAACAAAGAGCCCAATTGTATGAGCATCCCATCAGTAATTGAAATTCTACTTTTTTTCAACAGTACACAGTAATTTAGTAGATGGTAAATGGCTATATTCAGGTTTTCCTCCATTTTTATTTAATCTAGAGTAATAATTAAATGAAAAGGTATGTTAAGATCTAATCATGGCTATGTCAGTTTTTTTTTTTATAAACATATAATATATTTTTATCCCCAGGGGTACAGGTCTGTGAATCACCAGGTTTACACACTTCACAGCACTCACCATAGCACATACCCTCCCCAATGTCCATAATCCCACCCCCCCAACCCCACTCCCCCCATTAACCCTCAGTTTGTTTTGTGAGATTAAGAGTCACTTATGGTTTGTCTCCCTCCCAATCCCATCTTGTTTCATTTACTCTTCTCCTACCCCCTTAACCCCCCATGTTGCATCTCCTCTCCCTCATATCAGGGAGATCACATGATAGTTGTCTTTCTCTGATTGACTTATTTCACTAAGCATGATACCCTCTAGTTCCATCCATGTCGTCGCAAATGGCAAGATTTCATTTCTTTTGATGGCTGCATAGTATTCCATTGTGTATATATACCACATCTTCTTTATCCATTCGTCTGTTGATGGACATCTAGGTTCTTTCCATAGTTTGGCTATTGTAGACATTGCTGCTATAAACATTCGGGTGCACGTGCCCCGCTATGTCAGTTTTTGCATGGCCAAGAGAGCACACCTTGATGCTTATCCAGATTAATTATCTAGTATCTTCAGGGAAAAGCCCCTAGACTACTCACCTAGCAAATCTAACTCTACAAAATGAAAACAAAATTTATTACCAAAAATCTAAAGTAAGTTTTAGTTTTGAACTCAGGTAGCCAAACTATTAATTCAAATAAGTTAGTAAAGTAAGGCATTGGCAGAATTACCTATAGCAGCCAAAGTGATGTTAAAATGCAGATGTATGAGAATTTGCCTTATTCGATCCACTAATGTCTTCTACCTGTACCAAAGGTGAAATGTGCAAGGCTGTAATGTGATCTGGCCCCTGCCTAAAACCAGACCTTTCTCTTCCCATTCTTTTTTTTTTTTCCCAAAGATTTTATTTGACAGATCACAAGCAGCAGAGAGGCGGGGGGGTGGGAGGCAGGCTTCCTGCAAGCAGAGAGCCCGATGTGGGGCTCGATCCCAGGACCCTGAGATCACGACCTGAGCTGAAGGCAGAGGGTTTAACCCACTGAGCCACCCAGGTGCTCCCTCTTCCCATTCTTATCTTGAATCACTACCTTCCAGAAATGCTAGCTTTTTATATTCCTCTTTACCTTGTTATTATTTATCACCTCTGCACTTTATAATGCTTTCTTCCCAGTGGTTCTCACCTGGGAGCAATTTTATGCCTCCAGTGGGACATTTGGCAATGTCCAGAGACATTCTGATTTAACAGCTGGGGTGGGGGACTAACAGCATCTCCTGGGTAGAGGCCAAGATGCTGCTAAACATACTGCAACTACAGAACAGCCCCCAGAACAAGTTATGATCTGCCCCCAAATGTCAATAGTGCCAAGAGATGGAAAAAGCCTTCTCTGTCTGCAGTGATCTATCTACAAATATCCTCATGGCTTCTCCTCTCTCTCATTCCAGGCTCACTGAAAGGTTCCTCTAACCACCCAAGCAAACACAGCCCAAGCACTGCCCCATCCCCTTAAAGGTCATCACCATATCTTGCTTTTTATAAAGTTTATTGTTTTATTGTCTTTAATCTCCTATGGTCTCTAGCTCTGGCAGGAGATTCCTTGTTCTCCATGCTGCAGAGCCTGCATCGGAGCACTCCAGGCACACAGCAACATCCATTAAATATGTGTTGGATTGGGGAGACAGAGAAAGGCCCATAAAAGTGAGTTAATAAGTAGCTAAAACATTATTTTTTTCCCTGAAACAAAGAAAGAAAGGGGAAAAGAGTTCAAAAATTGATTCACAAAGAAAGGCAGGGGTTTTCAGATGCAGTGGATTAGCAGATTAAGATTTTCAGTGGCATCATTGCTGTTTTAGAAGCTCAGTCAAGTGAGAAGAGAGGTAGAGCACAACACACAAATTTTACAGTAAAAATAACATATTTACACAATGGCAACTCATGGTTCCACAGAGGTAGCTAAGCACCATGTGATGAGGGGTACCGAGGGGAAAGGCCATTAGGTCTCTTGGGAGGACAGGAAGAGACCCGCTTAGGAAAAGAGCACTGTAGGATGCTGGAGCTCATCCTTTTCTTTTACCTTGGAATTTAGTATGATTGCTGTGAATTAACGTCAAGGCAATTGTTAATAGTAGGTGCCTGTTTTTGTTTTTGTTTTTTTTCTCAGAGCACACCAGATGAATTTGTCCCTTCTGATTTGGTGCCTGGAAAGTAAAGATGGCATCCTTATTCCCTACTGGTTTGATGGCTCAGTCCTCAACAATGTCTGCTGTTCATTCAACACACAACACGGGGGAAGAGGACATTCCTTCATGTAACTGCAATGCTACTGAAACTTGCTCGTTTTTTATCATTATCCACTCAGATCTGACTTTTCAGGGAGTAAGATTTCCCAGTTTCTGAAACACTGGGTTTGCAGAGGTATGAGGTAGAGGGGGGGAGAAGACACCAGAAGGAGGGGAGAGATGAAATCTGTATCTCCCGAAAGTATCCTGATTCACTGCAGTTCTACCTTCTGCCAAGGGGTAGCTGCGCTACAGATCAATGATGGGAGTCTGAGAACCTCTTGAAATTAAATTTAGAATAATGTCTATATACATTTGCATTTTGTTCTGAAAAGAGTCTTCACTACTTTCCTGAAAATTCCAACATTTCCTCTCTTTAGGTATTCTGCATTCTGAGAGTATTTCCTATTTTGTGACACAGCACTCAATTATAAAATTAGTATAAACTGGGGCCTATTTTGACCAACTTGTTTGAATGTGGGAATACATTATTCACATGTTTCCTTTTTGGAAAGTACAAAGATTTAGTAAAGAAGCCCATGACTCACCAAAAACCACATGGAATCTTTGGGCTGGTGATAAACTATTCCTGAGTATCCTGGTAACACCCTCTGAGAAGAGGGCTGGCCTTTCTCCACAGAGCAAGAGTTCCAACAAGCAAATGGAACAGGTACGAAAGACGGGACTCCTCCACATTGGCCCCCACCTGGTTTTTGTTCCTCCAAGTATCATATTACTTTTCAAAATAAAGGGATTTATTTGCTGAAGATCATGATGATTAGCATTCATGAGGAGGAGTCAGGAGTAATAAAGTGAGAGGAGAAACATGCAAAAGCAGGACACACTGAGATATTCCGGACTTTTGACAACTTTATGAATAGACTGTGGAGTCTGAATTTGGGGAAGTAAGGGACAATCATGTGAGGCCTTTACCTCCTGCTTTTTCATTCCACATTCATCAGTCACACTTAGGAAAGGAGCTGAGGTTTTATCTTCCTTAACTCTGTCTGAAACATGTGGCAGGTGAGGAGGGATAGCAGGGATCAGAATATCGCCAAGTGAACTTATGGCAAGTAGAAAACACCAATAAGGAAAAATGCTGCAACTTCTGCATCTACCTGGACAAGTAATTACTTACATTAACTTATTAGCCTTTTGCTTTACTTCACATAAAAACACACAGTATTCATGCCAAATTATGTATCCCATTTCTGGAGCAAGGGTGAAAGAGACATGAAAATAATTTGTTACTTGGCAATCCTGATCTCCAAGAACCAAGGGAAGTTCCTTTGGGCATTGCACATCCAGCTCTGTGACAAAGGTTTTGTAGATAGTCAAATTCCTGTAGTGACTAATCCTTGATATTTCACCTCAAAAACAGTCTCTGTCAAGAGAAAGATGAATGAGTGGGTCATCTCTCCCTCCTTGAGGCTGTATATTTGATATAAAGTTGATAAAAATGTTAATTGTATATATTTATGCTGAGATGGAAAGATAAAACAGGAGTCCTCGAGGAGCAAAAACCAGTGGCTGCTGAGGCTGGATTTCCCATCAAGAAAAAGAGGAGACCAAACATGCTTTCTGTCTGTAAGTGCACATGGCCACCACACCCACATACTAAAAATGGTCATTGTGTTGTAAGAAATATGGCTAGTAAAGAAAAGATTCAATAACCAAGCCTTAGGTTATGTGAAAATAATAAAGTATGATGAATAATTCTTTATGAAAACTTTATAAGCAGTTCTGGGGCATCTGTCAGAGGAAGGACAGCTGAGCACATAAAATCAACCCAGTGAGCCTGTCCCCCTGGATGCAGAGAAAGTGTCTCCTGATGTCGCATTTACAGTGCTTGAGGGCATACAAATAAATGTGTTCTTTTCCTGTGATATTCACATCTGTAGCTGTACGATTCCACTGCAAGATGGGACAGATGGCCACAAAGCCATCCTGGGCACTAACAGGGATCCCTCTCAAAGTCTGGCATAGCTCCCCAGAAGAACAGCTATCTATCCGCGCACAGTATGGCAGGTAATCACCTCTTCTCTGAAATTTGGGAGATACTAAAAATCCTTGCTTTACTTTCCCCCATCACCACAGTACTGGGAAGCTATGAAATACCAGTAGTCAACTCCCTCTGTACAGGGTCTCTAGAGACCTAATATTAACATTAATTAGTACAGTATTGATTCTAGCACCTTGCTAGCTGGCTAGCTGGTGGCAGGAATATTTTATTTTTATCTTATTTTTCTGACTAATTCACTGCCATATGCAAAAAGCAGTCAGCATAGACAACTTCTGGTGCAGAGTTAAGGAAGAGAGGGAAGGGTAGGAAAAATTCTGTTCGTTGGGTTCCATCAAAATCCAAAGCATTAAATGGAAAGTACTTGATTAGGAGAGGTCAAAAAACAAATAGGGTGACAATTCAAAATATTTTTTCTGGGCATTTTCAGATGAGATTTACAGTTCTATCACTTATCTGAATGTATTCTACAGAACGATTCTTTTTTGTTGTTGTTGTTTGTTTTTTGTTTTTTCTCCCACGGTTTTTTTTTTTTTTTTAATTTCTTTTCAGCATAACAGTATTCACTGTTTTTGCACCACACCCAGTGCTCCATGCAACCCATGCCCTCTCTAATACCCACCACCTGGTTCCCCCAACCTCCCACCCCCCACCCCTTCAAAACCCTCAGATTGTTTTTCAGAGTCCATAGTCTCTCATGGTTCACCTCCCCTTCCAATTTCCCTCAACTCCCTTCTCCTCTCCATCTCCCCTTGTCCTCCATGCTATTTGTTCTACAGAACAATTCTTACATAAAACTCATCTTTTCCTTGGAGACCTCAATCCTGAGACCATGGAGTCCAATGTGGACTGGTCTTCCTCAAGGCAAACTGCACAGTTGTGAACTTGGCAGCTCTCCTTATCATTGTCAATGGTTCTCTCTTTTGTCTTCTGCGTGACAACCCCTATGTCCTAAGTCACCCACATGCCCCTCTTCCATATTTACTCCCACTGCTTCCTGGAAAAGAGCACGCAGGAAGCAAATTGTTTGAGACTTGGTACACTGACTAACAGCTTGAGTGAGAACAGAATTTTAGGTAGAATTAATTTTAGGTAGAATTAATTTTCCCTTTAAATTTGAGAGCAATGTTCATTATAGACAGATATGTAGTACTGTGGAAATATTTTATTTTATTCCTATGTAATAGAGTAATGAAAACTTTGATAATCTTATTCTCCTGTTTTTAAAATTTTACAATAATGTGTATCAGTATGAGTCTGATTGTCATGAGCTAGAGCACTTGGTAGATGGTTTTTTATAGCAAATTGTTACTTTCAGTTTTCAGCATTTTCTCTTGAGTTATCACTGATAACTCTACTCTCTGTGTTATCTGGTCTCACCAACAGAAACTTTCTGTATTTGGATATTTAGACTTGGCAACTAATTCCTTGACTTTATTATCTCACCTTTCTTATCATCTATTCTTTTATTTTTTGTTGTTTTTGTTCTACTGTCTAATGGATTTCCACAACTGTATTTTTCAAAATTTCTATTTGAAATTTTATTTCTGCTAGTATATTTTGATTTCCAAGATTTGGGAGGAGAGCAGAGAGTTGTAAACTGTTTTCTGAATATCCTGGTTTGTAATTTCAGTTTTTATGGAAATCATTTTAATATTAATGCTAATCATAGAAGTAATTTATCTTTTCCTGTATCTCTCTTTGTGTCTGTGTGTGTGTGTATTTTTGCCCACTTTCCTCATTATTTTTTCCCTCCTGTTTCCTTCTTTCTGCTTTTTGTTTGATTTCTCTGTGCTTTCATGTTATGCTTTTGTTCTAAATATTTAAGTCTATTCCTATTTAAGAATAAAACATTAGAAACTTACTTGGAAGCAGATTTTTTCATTGCTTGGCTTTATTGCAGGATGATCTGGACTAGCCACTTAATTGGGTAATCCCCACCTGATGGATTTATTATTACTGTTTTCTTAACCTGATCAGTTTCCCCATAGAGGAAACACCCAATTTTTCACCCGGGAGGAAGCTCAGCTACCAGAATCTTCTTGATTTCTACTTGAATCCAAGTAGAAAATAGGAGTATAGGGCATATATCATCTAAGAAGGAGACTCACTTAATCCCTCTGTTTTCTGCATGTTATTTCTGGCCTCACATATGTTTGGTGCCCATAAATCTCGTTCTCTTTCATTCTCATATTTCTTTTTCCAGTGGTTTGAGAACAGAGCCACCACCCAGATGAAATGTTTATACAAATATTCAACCAACTCTACCGTCGCAAGCCCCACTGCACCCTCACTTTTAGAACTACCCAAGGTGAGTTTCAGAGTTCCTGGGGCTTTCTGGAATTCTGTGCTACAAATCAGCAAGATTCAGATTCTGAGCTATCCTTCTTAAAGTTCTTTCTCTTCCTCTCACTCTGTGTCTCTCTCTCCCTGCCTCCCACTACCCACTCATCCATCCACCCACCAGTCCATCATGCCACTAGTCTATTGCTGCATTATTTGATAAGGACACAATTACTTGCTCTCCTTTTTCTCGTCTGAGTACTAGACAACTTCGAAAATATGACAAAAGAAGGAAGTATATGGAAGACAAAATAAACACTGTGAATTTTTAATGCTGCTAACTAAGCAGTATCTCTTTTATCTATAGGAAAGCCGACTTCCTATTACTGAATCTTAGGATGACAATGCCCAGTGCTGGATGGGATCAGAATTCCAACTCTTAGACGAAGTCATTCCTAAAGATCCACAAAATATATATCATCTACAATTTGCTGGCTCCTTAAAAAAAAGTAATATGCTGACCACAAATGACCACTTTCTCCTTCCAATCTCCCCAAACAGGGTAGTCCATCTCCTCTTGGATAGAGTGAGTAAGTGAATAGCAAGAAGCCAAAAGAATTATGCCAAGGATCTCCTTTCACATGGATGTAACCATCAGGAGTAAGGTGGAAATATCACCACTTCCAGTATTTTCTAGGTTTTGTTCCCTTAACTCACTGTTTAAACCATTAAAGCTATGGCTAGTTGGGATTGTACTATCTCCCTCTTGGGAAGAGATTAGCTGTCCATCAGAATAATCCTTCCTGATACTACTCTGCATTTAACAACTGCTCATTTGGCTTTCTTCTTGGATATAGGTCAGAAAAATGCATTAATTAAATCATCTCCAAGGCCACTCTGTACTCAAAGATGAGAAGTCACTCCTTATTCTATTTCCCTTCTCAAATTACATCCAACTACTTTCTCTAAAGTCCTCGATGAGACCAAATGACATCATACATATATTTCAATAGTAAACTACATAAAGACACTGTAATAATAAAATTCCAGCAGCACAGAGATGCTTCAGATATGAATATAAATTTCCTGACATCATCAAATTCCCTGGGAGAAAAAAGATCCAACTATTAAATCCCCTTGCAAGTCAAAGTCCAAAGATCAGAAGATTTATAGATCCAAAATTAAATTATATTGTCTTTATATGTTAATAATCTGAAGAAATTCAAGCCCATCACAATTTCTCATTTCTGCTCAATTTCAAAGCTTAGTTGCATTTGTCCAGGTGGTCAAAACTAGTGGATAAAAGCACAGAATCTGGATCTGATTGCCTGGGTTCATATCCAGTGGGTACTACTTGATCATTAGGCAAGTATGGGTAAGCTATTGAATCTCTTTGTCTCGTAGATACCCAATCTGTAAGATGAAAATGATAATCATATCTACCTCATGAAGGTGATGGTAGCTTTACATAAAGTAATATATGTAAAGTCCTTTAAAGAATGCCTAGGATATAATAAACTCTTAACATGGTTTTATGGAGACTATTTTCCTGAACTGGACAGCCTTCCATAGGAATGCGTAGGACTCCTGTGAGTCCTTGGAAGTTAAACTGATAAATGCCACCTCTCTGAGGCTGCTCATTTTTAGAACCTAAATAATTAACAGGACATCTAAGAATATGATGACACCAACTCAACACCCATCAAATAACACAAAATCCTTAGGGCCTAAAGAAGTTATCCTAAGCAAAATTACATTCCCAGAAGCCAGTATTTGGAGTTGCTGAAGATCACAGTGCACTCTCAATGGGAACTGATTGAGAGAGCATAAATAGAGAAAATCTTTCTTTAGCCTTGCCATCATTCAAGTAATTCAGAATCCATGACCTAAGAATTTAAAATGTCCATCAAGACGTTCATTTAGGCATATGCACTTTCAGTAAATGGTGGGAGGTGGAGGAAATCAGCACATGCATGCTATCTCTGCTCCTATAGAGCCACACCGGTGTAATAGCACCTCTGCTTATCAGAGACTGTGAACTTGGTGGCTTCATTTTACAGTATTTTCTTAATTTATTTTCCTACTATGTCTGTGAGCTTAGGACAAAAATGAGTGAGAGAGGAGATACACAAACAGAGAGAGAAAGAGAGACACTGGCTAACTACAGCCAACTACTCCTTCTAAATGCACTGAATAATTCTATCTTCCAAAGGCAAAGTTATTAGTGGTGGAGGCAAGTTACACTGATTCATCACACTGCACATGGAAGGACATCCTGAGGATGGGAATAAACTCCACTAATATTTCTGTCCTTCCATCTTTTCAAAGAATTTAACATCTGGTTTTGTGGATTATTTTTTACTTTAGCTTTCTCTTTCTCTTATTTATGTTCCTATATTTTCTTCCTCCTACTCTCATTGTGTTGTTTTCTTTTTCTAACTTATTGAATTGGACATTTAACTCATTAATTTTAACATTCTTTTATTCTAGAATATTATTTATTTATTTATTTATTTATTTTTATAATCTCTTAAACATTGCTTTGGCTGCATCCTGAAAATTTGGGTATATAGCATTTTCATTATAACTTAGCTAAAAATTATCAAGCCACCATTTTAATGTCTTCTTTGACCATGAATTAGTTAGAAGACTTTTTAATTTTCAGTTCTACGGAAAGTTCTCATTTATCTTTTTTTCCTAACAACTATAATAAGAGAATGGGTTCTTTGTAATTCTAATTCTTTAATGTTGATTGAGACTTTTTAAGGCCTAGTGTGCAATAAATTTTATAAATGTTCCATATTTATAAAGAATATATATTATCTAATTATTGGGTGTAGTGTTCTTATGTTGTATAGTCTCTAGACTGGGCAACCTCTAACATTTCTACTTTTTTTTCCCCCCCAAAGATTTTATTTATTTATTTGTAGAGAGAGAGAGAGAGAGAGAGAGAGAGAGCAAGCGAGCACAAGCAGGGGGACCAGCAGGCAGAGGGAGAAACAGGCTTCCTGTTGAGCCAGGAGCCCAATGTGGGACTCAATACCAGGAACCTGGGATGGCGGTCTGAGTGAAGGCAGACACCTAACAGACAGACCACCCAGGCATCCCACCTCTAACACTTCTTATCCTTATCTCTAACCTTCCTTACCCTTTTGAATCCAAGGAGGCTTACTTTTCTGGACTGTACCAAGAAGAGCGTAGACAGTGTATTTAATCCTGGCGCTCCCTCACAGTGAGGCCACAGATTGGCCAAGGCTCCATTCTTCCACTGAAGGTTACAGCTTCTGTCAGATAGCTGGCTTCTATAGCTACCACTATCATTATACCTTTCACTGGGTTCAGCACTGTGCCACTGCTTTTTTTACATTTGGGGTGGTAATGGTTCCATACTGTACCTACCTTCTGGAAAACTTCACCTTCCATTACTGTTTTAACTCTGACAATTCTGTTAGTTCCTTTACTCAATGCTGCTCAATTAACCCATCTGAATGTGCCATGTGGGGTGCCTGGATTGCTCAGTGGGTTAAAGCCTCTGCCTTCAGCTTAGGTCATGGTCCTAGGGTCCTGGGATCGAGCCCCACATTGGGCTCTCTGCTCAGCAGGGAGCCTGCTTCCTCCTCTCGCTCTCTGCCTGCCTCTCTGCCTACTTGTGATCTCTCTCTCTCTGTCAAATAAATAAATAAATAAATAAATAAATAAATAAATCTTTGAATATGCCATGTGACCCTGCTAGAGTCATTGTCGATACCATTCTATAAATGTCTATTCAATTAAAATTGTTCATTATATTGTTAAAATTTTTTAAAACATCATATTGTTTTTGCAGAGGGAAGCCCATTATTAAAAGCAAGGTCTTAGATGTTAGACATACTAATGGCAGATTAATTTCCCACTTTAATTCCTTAATGAATTGTTACTCATGTAGCCATCCTCTTTAGAACTATAACTTACTGACATTTGTTGTTTATTTCACATTGCTTTTATTTTTTATGTCTAATTTACATACAGTAAAATTCGCCCTTTATATAGTTTAAGTCCTATATGTTTTGATGAGCACCTAATCATGTAAATGACAATAAGTATGTGTAAAATTTCCACTAACCTTTATTCTTCCTCGTAGTCAACCTGCTCTCACTCTTACTCCTTAACAACCACTAATATATTATCTGCTCCTATAGTTTTCTTTCTTTAGGAATGTCATATAAATGGAAATACCCATCAGATTGCCTTTTAAGTTTATAATCTTCACTTTGCAAAATGCATTTGAGATTCACTATTGCAGGTATCGATAGTTTGTGTCTTTTGTTGCTGAGTAATATTCCACTATATGTATTCATCACAGTTATGCATTTACCTATTGATGGACACTTGGATTATTTCTAGATTGTGTGGAGTATGACTAAAGAACTATAAATGTTTGCATAAGGTTTCTATTTTGATATACACTTTTATTTCTCTTGAGTATTTACCTTAGAGTTGTGCTGCTGTAAGGTAAGTATATGTTTTACTCTGTGATAAAGTGATAAATATTTCTAATAATGGCTGTACCATTTTGCATTCCAACCAGTAATATCTCTTTGATTTATTCTGAGTAATTTATTCACATAGTTTACTAATTTTCTCATTATTTATATCTTATTTTACATTGTTATAAAAGTCATTAAGGTTATATCTTTAATAGAAGCTTTACTTGTTTTCATAACCTTTTGATAGTTTCCTATGATTCTTTTTTATTCTGATTTTTTATTCTTTAAATATTTTTAATATAGTTATGTTTTCTCTCTGGTATTTCATCATGTGATATTTTTGGCAGCTTAGATCTAATTGTGTTTTTCCCCCCTTCATGAAATGTACACTGATTTTTGGTCATTGTGAACAGTTTCCCAGTGTGTGTATGGTAATTTTGGATTTCCTAGTGCATTGGGAATTGATATGTGAGAATCCAGTGAGTCCTGGGTTGAAGATATGCCTTTTAGAAATTATTTGCATTAGGGTTTACTAGGGACTCCAAAAAGCTACCAATTCAGTCTCACTTTAAGTTAATTTTATTGACCTGAGTGTATTTCCTTTGAAGGAAAGTAGGCTATGGCTTCAATTTCTTAGAGGACTTAAGGAAAAAGAAATGTTCCCTTCTTATTTCTCATTTATGTCAGGCACACTTTTTTTTTTTTTTTCCTATCAGTCCTTTTATTCATTAGGTAACCCTTCAAATTCCTAACTTTATTCGGGTTCCTTAGTCTATCTCTCCATATAGTTAGGGTGAATCCATGTCTCTTTTACCCTCATACCTGCTAAAACCCACACCTCTGGTTAATAAGGCAGATTCTGTTTAATAGTATTTTACTTTTGCCCTTTGTTTATCCCTACAAATTAGATATTATTTTACATAGCCAATACTTTTAAAATTTAACCAATTTTTATCATTTTCTTTTTTTTTTTAAAGATTTTTTTTTTTAATTTATTTGTCAGAGAGAGAGAGCGAGAGCGAGCACAGGCAGACAGAGTGGCAGGCAGAGGCAGAGGGAGAAGCAGGCTCCCCACAGAACAAGGAGCCCGATGTGGGACTCGATCCCAGGACGCTGGGATCATGACCTGAGCCGAAGGCAGTGGCTTAACCAACTGAGCCACCCAGGCATCCCTATCATTTTCTTTTTTCATTATTTCTTATCTCATAGATCTTTCCTCTAAGTTCATTATCTTATATTTCATACACAGTTGCTTTATATAACTCCAATATGTGAAAATCTATGAATACTGCTTAGCTGAATTATGTGACTTGTTCCCTTGTGTGTTAATTGGTCTTTGTGATTTCATATTTGGTGATTCTTTAACTGCATGGGAATCCTATGAGGCTCTGACTTTGCTTTTGCAAGGTGCTGGAGAAAGGGATTATTTAATGATCTGGGGCCATTTAGCTCCTATCTTCCAAGTCTTTCCTTAATGTAGGAGTTTAAGTTCAGCTACCACATACTGTAGCTGACCCAAGACTTATTATCCAGATCTTTAAACTGATACGCTGTAGGCAACCAGTAAAAGAGGGGATATATATACAAATCTATCTGACACTTCCATTCATTTGCAAGGCATAGAGAATAATTTCCATTGTCTTGAGAGAGTGATTCAATCTGCCAGAATCTGTGGTTCCCTTCCTGGTAGTAGCTTAGCACTTCACAGAACCTGTCCAATCATCTTTTGGATAGGAAATACAGATCAGATTAAATACATTTACACAGAAGAGAATTAAGAGATCATCCAATGCAATTATGGAAAAAAACAAAGGATCCACCCAAGTTCATGCATACAGCTGGTGGTAAAACATGGACAAGGACCCAATTTGGTGTTAGGTAAAATGTGTAAGTGTTTCAACAGACATAAATATCGACATGAGTTCATCACTCAGGAGCAGGACATCTGCAGCCAAATAGATCAATTCTTATTTTGTTTTCTGCCTTCTTCCCTTCTCCTTATCCATTATCTAACCCCAGGCTTCTCATTAATATGGATGTTTAGGCTTTAATTATACTTGTTATGGTATTAAACTAGATAAAGTTGTTGCAAATGTTCCATGCTGGTTTTTAAAGATTATAAATCTAAATCATGTTACACTGCAATAGCAAAGGTTTATTTATATGGACTTCAATACCACATTAATCAGGAATACATTAATTTGTAACTTATCATTTGGGACAAGCAGGGCTGGAGTTTGCTCGTATTTCTATTTGTGAAAAATATATTTTGGAATAAATGGATGGTATATACAAACTTCAGGAAGCGTGGTTAACCACTTTAAGAAATTATTTTCAATTAACACAGAGCATCTGTTTTCAATAGTTGGCATGTTAATTACAAATCTTGTCTTTTCAATAAAGGGAGTCATGGATATTCACTAGGCACAGCTATGTTAAACTGATTCAGACTTCAAGGCAGCAGAACTGTATTAAAAATTTTTACCAAAAATTAAGACACTACAGGGGTACCTGGGTGGTTCAGACAGTTAAGCTCCTGTTTCAGCTCAGGTCATGATCCCAGGGTCTTGGGATCAAGCCCCACTTCAGCAAGGAGTCTGCTTCTCCCTCTCTCTCTGCTCCTCCCTTGCTTGTGCGCTCTCACTGTCTCTCAAATAAATACAGAAAATCTTAATTAAAAAAAAAAAAAACAAAAAACTAAGACATTGAAAAATCACAAGCCACTCCACTACTGCATTTAGCTGGAGAGAATTAAGAAGTTGGGCTAAGATTCTGAAAAATTATGTTCTGAATTCATTCACAAACTTACAAACTAAAGAACAAAAATAGTAATAGAAATAGTTTGTTCATTTAAAGGAGATAGTTCAGAAGGAGAACAGATTGAGTTAAGTCAAGAATAACTCTGTGAACTGTAGAAGAATGAACTTTTAGAGTTACCCAATTACTAATTTCCTCTTCTCTCTTTTCTATGGAACCAATTATCACTGTTGGTTCTTTAAAACTCCTTTCATATGCCAACTTCTCTACGAAACCTTCCTGACTCAAAGTCTCAATGAGATACCATTATTCTCATCTATCAAAATATCTATATAATCTCTACCAGAGAACTTTCGTACAGTGATGCAAAAGTTGGTGTGTGTGTCCAGACATCACATATCAAATCTTCTTAAGATCATTCAACCTTAATCTTCGTGAAGGTAGGAGCCATATCTTTGTTATCCTTGCTGAGCATGGAGCCTGATGTGGGGCTTGATCCCAAGACCCTGAGATCATGACTTATGCTGAAGGCAGACACTTAAACAACTGAGCCACCCAGGCGCCCCCAATATTTACTTCTTAAAACCTACAGGCATTGTTTCAATTACATTGTTCAATTACATTGTTACAAATACATTGTTTCAATGTATTTAGTACCTTCCTTCAATTTAGCTGAAAACTTTGCAAACTTAATATAATCAAGCAGCTCTAATCCACTGGATTAGGGAAACGAGATTATATAAGAATAAGAAGAGAAGAAAGTCAACTAAGAAAAGAAGAAAGGAAAGCAGAGATATAAAGCATACTTCAAGAAATTGAGTTAGAGTCAATATTAACACACTTTTATTCAGTACCCACTATGAACTATATATTGCATTTGATATCAAACTGAATTTTGTACAGAATTAAAGGAATTAGAGTCCTAACTTGAGAATAAAAGATGAAAAGGATTTCCTTTTTACTAACATTTTAGAAAGGCCTAGGAAGGGAAGAAAGCTATAGGAAATGCATTGCTGTACCCATTGTACTCCCAACCTAACAGATGCCTACTGATAGGAAGGTTATAGCTATTATTCTTGCTCTTCCACTTACTAGGTATACAACATAAGGAGAGTCACTTAACTATGCTTTTAGCAGTAATACCACCATGAAGAATGGTTTTAAGGATTGAATATTAAGGGGAAAAAAGTCCATAAAAATGCCTGGCACAAGGTAGGTACTCAATTTCAGTTTTTAGATAGCACAGTGTTATACTTTCTCTTTTATTCTGGGTAATAATAGACTTCTTCATATTATTAGAAACAGTCAAACAATTTAAGAATTAGAATACTCTTTTTTGTTCTCACATAATTAAAGGTAGTTGTGGTGTGCCTGACATGCATCACCAATTCTGTGAAACAACAGAACCAAGTGGAGGGAGCTGCCTTTCAGTCAGAAAAGCTGGAATGGAACAATGGCTGCTCAAGGTCTAGTTCAACCCCAAGTGTCTGATGCTCTGTTTCATGGTGAGGGTAATAAATGGCTTTATTTCCTCCCTGTTCTACGTCATAACATCGTAACTGATAAATCTTTAACACACATGATCCCTACCATCCTGAAAACATGACTGAAATAAAAATTCATATGGTTCTTTGTTCCTAGATGTGTTGCCGTTCTTCTCATTGCTTATATCACAAAGGAGAGGGATAAGAAAACAAGAGAAGATGCAGCCAAGAATACTATATCCAGCTAGGATATCATTGAAAATAGAAGGAGAGATTAAAAACTTCCAGGACAAACAGAAACTGAAAGAATTTGCAAACACCAAACCAGCTCTACAGGAAATATTGAAAGGGGTCCTCTAAGCAAAGAGAGACCCTGAAAGTAGTAGATCAGAAAGGAACAGAGACAATATACAGTAACAGACACCTTACAGGCAATACAATGGCACTAAATTCATATCTCTCACTAGCTACACTGAATGTAAATGGGCTAAATGCCCCAATAAAAAGACACAGGGTATCAGAATGGATAAAAAAACAAAACTCATCAATATGCTGCCTACAAGAAACTCATTTTAGACCCAAAGACACCTCCAGATTTAAAGTGAGGGGGTGGAAAACAATTTACCATGCTAATGGACATCAGAAGAAAGCTGGGGTGGCAATCCTTAGATCAATTAGATTTTAAGCCAAAGACTATAATAAGAGATGAGGAAGGACACTATATCATACTCAAAGGGTCTGTCCAACAAGAAGCTCTAACAATTTTAAATATCTATGCCCCTAACATGGGAGCACTCAACTATATAAACCAATTAATAACAAAATCAAAGAAACACATCAACAATAATACAATAATAGTAGGGGACTTTAACAGTCCCCTCACTGAAATGGACAGATCATCCAAGCAAAAGATCAACAAGGAAATAAAGGCCTTAAATGACACACTGGACCAGATGGACATCACAGATATATTCAGAACATTCCATCCCAAAGCAACAGAATACACATTCTTCTCTAGTGCACATGGAACATTCTCCAGAATAGATCACATCCTGGGTCATAAATCAGGTCTCAACTGGTAACAAAAGATTGGGATCATTCTCTGCATATTTTCAGACCACAATGCTCTGAAGCTAGAAATCAATCACAAGAAGAAATTTGGAAAGAACCCAAATACATGGAGACTAAACAGCATCCTTCTAAAGAATGAAAGAAATTAAAGAAAAATTGAAAATGGAAATAAATGATAATGAAAACACAACTGTTCAAAATCTGTGGGACACAGCAAAGGCAGTCCTGAGAGAAAATATATAGCGATAAAAACCTTTCTCAAGAAACAAGAAAGGTCTCAAATACACAACCTAACCCTACACCTAAAGGAGCTGGAGAAAGAACAACCCTGCAGGAGAAGAGAAATCATAAAGATCAGAGCAGAAATCAATGAAATAGAAACCAAAAAAAAACACCAGAACAAATCAACGAAACTAGGAGCTGGTTCTTTGAAAGAATTAATAAGATTGATAAACCCCTGGCCAGACTTATCAAAAGAAAAGAGAAAGGACCCAAATTAATAAAATCATGAAAGCAAGAGGAGAGATCACAACCAACACCAAAGAAATACAAACAATTATAAGAACATACTATGAGCAACTCTATGCCAACAAATTTGACAATCTGGAAGAAATGGATGCATTCCTAGAGACATATAAACTAACAAAACTGAACCAGGAAGAAATAGAAAACCTGAACAGACGCATAACCAGTAAGGAGATTGAAACAGTCATCAAAAATCTCCAAACAAACAAAAGCCCAGGGCCAGACGGCTTCCCAGGGGAATTCTACCAAACGTTTAAAGAAGAACTAATTCCTATTCTCCTGAAACTGTTCCAAAAAATAGAAACGGAAGGAAAACTTCCAAACTCATTTTATGAGGCCAGCATCACCTTGATCCCAAAACCAGACAAGGATCCCATCAAAAAAGAGAACTACAGACCAATATCCTTGATGAACACAGATGCAAAAATTCTCACCAAAATACTAGCCAATAGGATCCAACAGTACATTAAAAGGATTATTCACCACGACCAAGTGGGATTTATTCCAGGGCTGCAAGGTTGGTTCAACATCCGCAAATCAATCAATGTGATACAACACATTAATAAAAGAAAGAACGAGAACCATATGATACTCTCCATAGATGCTGAAAAAGCATTTGACAAAGTATAGCATCCCTTCCTGATCAAAACTCTTCAAAGTGGAGGGATAGAGGGCACATACCTCAATATTATCAAAGCCATCTATGAAAAACCCACCGCAAATATCATTCTCAATGGAGAAAAACTGAAAGCTTTTCCGCTAAGGCCAGGAACACGGCAGGGATGTCCATTATCACCACTGCTATTCAACATAGTACTAGAAGTCCTAGCCTCAGCAATCAGACAACAAAAAGAAATTACAGGCATCCAAATCAGCAAAGAAGAAGTCAAACTATCAATCCTGGCAGATGATATGATACTATATGTGGAAAACCCAAAAGACTCCATTCCAAAACTGCTAGAACTTGTACAGGAATTCAGTAAAGTGTCAGGATATAAAATCAATGCACAGAAATCAGTTGCATTTCTCTACACCAACAACAAGACAGAAGAAAGAGAAATTAAGGAGTCAATCCCATTTACAATTGCACCCAAAACCATAAGATACCTAGGAATAAACCCAACCGAAGAGGCAAAGAATCTATACTCAGAAAACTATGAAGTACTCATGAAAGAAATTGAGGAAGACACGAAGAAATGGAAAAATGTTCCATGCTCCTGGATTGGAAGAACAAATATTGTGAAAATGTCTATGCTACCTAAAGCAATCTACACATTTAATGCAATCCCTATCAAAATCCCATTCATTTTTTTCAAAGAAATGGAACAAATAATCCTAAAATTTGTACGGAACCAGAAAAGACCTCAAAGATCCAAAGAAATATTGAAAAAGAAAGCCAAAGTTAGTAGCATCACAATTCCAGACTTCAAGCTCTATTACAAAGCTGTCATCATCAAGACAGTATGGTACTGGCACAAAAACAGACACACAGATCAATGGAACAGAATAGAGAGCCCAGAAATAGACCCTCAACTCTATGGTCAACTAATATAATCAACAAATATAATCAACAAAGCAGGAAAGAATGTCCAATGGAAAAAAGACAGTCTCTTCAACAAATGGAGTTGGGAAAATTGGACAGCCACATGCAGAAAAATGAAATTGGATCATTTCCTTACACCATACACGAAAATAGACTCAAAATGGATGAAGGACCTCAATGTGAGAAAGGAATCCATCAAAATCCTCAAGGAGAACACAGGCAGAAACCTCTTCAACCTCAGCCTCAGCAACTTCTTCCTAGGAACATTGCCAAAGGCAAGGGAAGCAAGGGCAAAAATGAACTATTGGGATTTCATCAAGATCAAAAGCTTTTGCACAGCAAAGGAAACAGTTAACAAAACCAAAAGACAACTGACAGAATGGGAGAAGATATTTGCAAATGACGTGTCAGATAAAGGGCTAGTGTCCAAAATCTATAAAGAGCTTAGCAAACTCAACACCCAAAGAACAAATAATCCAATCAAGAAATGGGCAGAGGACATGAACAGACATTTCTGCAAAGACTACATCCAGATGGCCAACAGACACATGAAAAAGTGCTCCATATCACTCGATATCAGGGAAATACAAATCAAAACCACAGTGAGATACCACCTCACACCAGTCAGAATGGCTAAAATTAACAAGTCAGGAAATGACAGATGCTGGCAAGGATGCAGAGAAAGGGAAACCCTCCTACACTGTTGGTGGGAATGCAAGCTGGTGCAGCCACTCTGGAAAAGAGCATGGAGGTTCCTCATAAAGTTGAAAATAGAGCTACCCCATGACCCAGCAATCACACTACTGGGTATTTACCCTAAAGATACAAAGGTAGTGATCCGAAGGGGCACGTGCACCCGAATGTTTATAGCAGCAATGTCCACAATACCCAAACTATGGAAAGAGCCTAGATGTCCATCAATAGATGAATGGATAAAGAAGATGTGGTATATATATATATATATATATATATATATATATATACATACATACATACCAAGGAATACTATGCAGCCATCAAAAGAAATGAAATCTTGCCATTTGCAATGACATGGATGGAACTAGAGGGTATTATGCTTAGCGAAATAAGTCAGTCAGAGAAAGACAACTATCATATGATCTCCCTGATATGAGGAAGTGGAGATGCAACGTCGGGGGTTTGGGGGGTAAGAAAAGAATAAATGAAACAAGATGGGATCGGGAGGGAGACAAACCATGAGACCCTTAATCTCGCAGAACAAACTGAGGGATGCTGGGGGAGGAGGGTCGGGAGACGGTGGTGGGGTTATGGACATGGGGGTGGTGTGTGCTGTGGTGAGTGCTGTGAAAATCTGGTGATTCACAATGGGGCTAAAAATACATTATATGTTTATAAAAAATACAATTAATTAAAAATTAAACAAGTGTGTAAATCTGGTGATTCACAATGGAGCTAAAAATACATTATACGTTTATAAAAAAATACAATTAATTAAAAATTAAACAAAAACAAACCAGAATGAAATTATGTCATTTGCAAAAACAAACAAACAAAAACAAAACAAAACAAAAAAAAACCAAGGGAAGGAAGTACCTTGCTCCAAAATCCACCAGAAGTAAATTATACAAACTTAATCTTCAAGAGGGTTTACTTTCTCACTTGATATTAAACAATGCCCAATACGTATGGTTAAGGGACAGAAGAGATCTGAAATTCAGGTGATTCCCCAAAGCTAAGCTGAGGTTTCTGAAGTCCACTTACACATATGTAAACATGTGCACATGTGTATAAACCCAAAGAGATATCCTAACAAACATACATACCTACTTATAGCAACTATATGCATCAAAGATGTGAATAAAATCGGTAAAGATCGGTTAGGGCACCTGGGTGGCTCAGTTGGTTAAGTGTCCAACTCTTGATTATGGATCAGGTCATGATCTTGGGGTCATGAATTGAACCCCATGTCAGGCTCTGTGCTGGGTGTGGAAACTGCTTAAGATTCTCTCTCCCCCTCTCCTTCTACCCTCTCCCCTCATGTATGTTGTCTCTCTCTCAAAAAAAATTAATAAACAAACAAAAGAGAATAGGTAAAGATGTGAGTGAATGAGCAAGAGGCTTGGTAGGGAAGCAAGAGATGGGAAATGTGATACATGGATGAAGATCAAGGTAGATGACAAGGCAGAGAAAGGAAATGTAAGTGGCTCCATGGAGACCAACGGACGCTAGTGTGCAAAATGTTCCCGCTTAGAACATGAACACAACCAGTTGTAAGAGCCAGAGCCCTTTTTGTGAGTGAAGATTCTAAATTTATATGTGCTATTTGGAGCCATCATATGCAGTCATCTCTGATACCAACTGAGACATTTAATATGAAAACACTACATCTGGTGACTATCTTCCTAAGAAAATGAAGAAATCCTTCTTTTCCATGAAAGGTAATTCTTCCTTGTCTAACAGCAAATGCATCATGTCTTTAAATGGGATTATCTCAAAAACAATAATCACATTCATGTTCCAAGTACTTCCTTTGCCTCTTGTTACCTGTTAGGCTGGTCACTTGACATTCCACTCGATATTTCCACAGATCATGTTACTGGGATGTAAATACCCCATTTGAAATATATCAAGAGTTATCATCTGCCAATTAAAAGTTCATTAGAACTCCCTCTATGATATTCTACCATCTCACCACTGGGGAGAATTTCTGAAAAGTGAACATTTTGTAATTTATGTAATTAAATGATTTAAGCTACATAGAACAGGCCATCATTCTAAAAGCTGCTTTGTTGTTGGGGCAGGATGGACTATCTCTAAATCAGAATGCTTTCGGAGGTTTTCTTAAGAGAAATACAGTGGCCTGCTAGCCCAGGGAGCTCGGACAAGTAGTTTGGCCTCCTAAGAACGAACTCTGCCTAGGTGGAGAATTTTTCAACCAGCCTGTGCTGTTATACAGAGGTGGAAATCCTGGTGTTGCATGATGAATTGTCCTCATTTCTGAGGGTGGCCTTTCTCATCCCCAATGGTCTGCTTCTATGAGTTGGCAAAAGGAAGGCTGGAGAGATCACAATTCCCACCTGCTTCCTATTCTCCTGTAGCCTGAGATGGGGTACCAGCGAGGCCTCCTTTAATATACTTAATTCTGCCCGACACTGGCATCAACAGAACATGTATAGTTAGAAACATTAAGTTAGGGTGAACTGTCTGCTAGGAAAGGTCCTAGGCACTTCACCTACAGCATATCATGGAACCCTAACAATCATTCTAACAAACTAGCATTCTGATATTCACTCTACATACAAGCAAACTGAGGCTCAGAAAGGCTCCACAGAGACAAAGCCATGTTGATAGTGAGTGGCAGGACCAGGGATTCAAATCGGTCAATGCAACCGCAAAATCATGGAAGTTTATCATGCCAGGCCTTGACACAGAAATTCATGTGAAACGCAACGTGAGTACAGCCACATGGCCAAGTGCAGCACACCCCAGACTGGGAAACATCTCAAGGGCAAGTCTGGGAGGAGGAGGAGTTTGAGAGTAAACACAGGGCATCCATTCCCCTGACAGATGGCTGCCTTTACGAATCTTCCCTCCAAGGGTGGGACTGTGCGGAGAGGGATGTAGGTTTTCATCAGCTGGGAAAAGTCATGGCATAATCTGAGGAGGTGTCTGCTTTCTGGCAAATTTCACTGCTCACCAAGTATAGTCCCAGAGCTCTGGCGACAAAATCAAGAAGAATGTTCTCTCATTTCTTTTCTCAGGAGGACTGGGGGCTGACTTCCTGGCTTGGAGGCAAGGCAGTTTTTCTCTACAATCCCACTCCTGCCGCTACAACCCCCAATGTGTCTGTTTAGCACATATTTCTTTCTTCTAAGTAGTAAAACTTAAGAAGAGAGCAAGTATGCAATTTCGGAAGTCAGAACGGCACTTTCGGAATTAACACTATTTTAAGGTTCCAATATTTTTAAAATACAGTGTCAGAAAGTAACTGAGAAGCAACTGAGAAAGGGGGATTAGATGCTACTTTTAACTGTGTTTTCAGCAATGGTGATACTGAAAACCTTCCCGCTTCTATTGGTTCACTCACTGGCATGTGGAATGCTTGTTTAACAGAGTCCTGTCTCCAGAATCAGATGTATAATACAGTCTGGGTTCCCACAATGGCCAAAGGTTTGCCTCTACAAAGGAGGATGATATTGGTACCCAGGGACACAAGCTCTCCCTAGGCATGAGGATGGGTATGAAGCAGACCACGTATTTCCTCACACGAACTTCCCTGTAATCAATAGTAACACAGTGTTAAAGGTAGTCAGGTAGGGTTAGGAGAACCATGAGGGCAGTTTTTCAGTATAAAATTAGCTGGCTCTTAGAGGACATTGATTTCTCCAGTAATGTAACCAGGAAAATGCACAGATAAAAACACACAGAACCACACTTCTAGATAATAAAAAAATAAAATAAAATAAAATAAAACTAAAAAAATAAAGACAGAATAATTTTCTTTTTTTTATGTTTTCTTAGATTGAAAAATAGATTGAAGATGCTGGATGGTATACTTGAAATAGTGCATTTCAACCATCACAGGAAGATGGATTTCTTTCCTTCCTTCCAATTTAATGTAAAAGCTTTGAGGGAAAGGACTGCGTGAGCTTCCCTTTATATTTCTGGCAGTACCTAGTATGTTTCTCTCACATAATGGGCATTAAAAATACTTATTAAGTTTACTGAATTAAATTGCCTCAAGTCACACAGGTAGAATAAGGCAGGCTGAGACTGGAGCCCAGATTTTTTGGTAACTAGTCCTATGGTGTTCTCATTACACTGTACAGTCATAACTAAAAGAAAAAAAAGTATCTATATATTGAACACACCATGCAGATTGTAAAATTTCAAAAGATATCTTTTGATGATGGTTTTTTCATTTTTGCTCCCTGGACCTCAGCATATCCTAAACTGCCCTTTCATATCATAAACTGTCCCCTATATGGTATTAAGTGATCTAATGATAAAATGTATAGAAATCTTAAAGGACCATGCCCACATAGGTATTATCACTACTAATGCTCTGTTTATGGGATTTTAGGCCTAACCATGGTGATGTAGGATGAACCAAAATTCTTTTGATGGCTGGGCCTTCCTGTATTACCTTATAGCCAATACTTGAACATCTATTCTTTAGAATTTTCAGAATACCAAAGATGCTTAAAATAAGCACCATACATAAATTAGAGGGTTGTGTGGAGAAACTGAAAGTAAAATGTCCCAAAGATAAAAGAAAGGGAACTTTTACAGAGAAGGAAAGGAAATCACATCAAATCAGTGAGAAAGGTGGGCACAGGCCACTGAGATGGGACTTTAGAATTAAGAGGACAGTGACAGATGATGTGAAGGGTGGCCCATGGCAGAAGCCATGCAGAGGCGTTAGGGCTTTAATAATAAAATACATCAAACTTGGTCTTGGAAATCATTCCATTAGCCTTTAAGTTATTTCTGAGGACACCAAGAACAGAGGCAAAGAGACAAATGAGAAAGACCGTTAGTGGTAGAACTATAACTAGAATTATGTTTGTTTTTACACAGATTTGTTGTGCAGTGAACCTGAAAGGCAGGGGCAATGCAAGGGTAGGGATATGCCCTGAGTTCATACAGGTTTGGGGGCACAGAAGAGAAGGACAGATAGAGCAGGAGTGGCTAACTTCGCAGGAGAATCCCACTGTTCCATGAGAGAGGACAGCTAAGCACAGCAGAAGATGCTTTTGTTGCTGTTCCTTTACCAACCTCTGACCCGAGACTAAAAGCTGTTCTGAGATGACCACCGAGTACAGTTCAGTGAGTGTGGCACCAGGGCCTAGCTCTGTGGGCAATTATCCAGTTTTCTAGACGATGAGATGACAGAACTGAAAGCAAAGTTTTTCATGTCTGTGAGAAAAATGGATTACTATCTGGCAGATCAGTGACTGAGTCCCATCTTTAAGAGATTCTCAGATTTTCTAGTGAGAAAAGAAATAACACTGAAGCCTGATGTCTTTTTTTTTTTTTTTAAGATTTATTTATTTATTTGACAGAAATCACAAGGAGGCAGAGAGGCAGGCAGAGAGAGAGGAGGAAGCAGGCTCCCCACTGAGCAGAGAGCCTGATGCAGGGCTCGATCCCAGGACCTTGGGATCATGACCTGAGCCAAAGGCAGAGGCCTTAACCTGCCTGACAGAGCTACCTGTCAGAGCCACCCAGGCCTGACGTCTTTTTTTTTAACTGTGAGGTTACGCAACCCCTATGTGTACATGTGTATGTTTGCACCGGGGTCGGGGGAGCTCTCCACAGTTGCATGGGTGCCCGCCTAAGTGTTGGTGAGCGTCACGGACAAGTTACAAACAGTTTTTAATTTGTTATTTGATGTTGAGAGTCTTACTGATGGCTGTAACACAGAGCAGAGCAACTGGTGTCAGCTTTAGAGCCACTAAGGACACATAGTCAGATAAAGCTGGATTTGAACCTACCACATCATGTCTCAGCTTCCTATCTACAGAGTAGGGATGAGAATAATACCCACAACAACAACAATACTATCCACTGCACAGGGATAACGGGGAAAGTAAATAAGATGGTACATACAAAGCACCAGCCAGATATGGGCTCAGAATAATGTAATTGTTGTTGTTGTCTTAATTTGAACCCATTTGTGTTTTGTGCACAATCTAAAGAATAAAACAACGTGACAAAGATAATTAACATTTATTAAGGGCCGACTATGAGCCATAAGAATTATTATTCATTATTTCATTTAATCATCTCAACAGGGCATCAGGTAGGTAAAGACTGTTCCTGTTTAACAGATGCAGAATGTGAGGTTCAGAATGCTCTATTTAACCTGTCATAAAGCCACACAGCTTATAACTGGTAGATAGAGGACTGGAAACCAAATCTGTATCCATTTTGAATAAACCACATGAATTATTCTTCTCATTTGGAAATTAGTTTGTTAGAATGAAAACTGAAGAAGGTTCACATGTGTCTATGTTGATTTAACGAGTCTTCATTAAGCACCAACTTTAGTTGCTGAAAACATTACCAAAAAAAATTCCATAAGCAATAGCTACACCTCTGGCCTCTATGTCCTTACAGTCTGGGAATGATTATCATCCCTAAACTGCCAGAGAGACCCTCTCCTTGCTGGAGAGGAGGGAAGTACATACACAAACCCAACCAAGTGGAAACTGTCACCTTCACAGCCAAATCAGCCTGTCAGGCAGCCAGAGTCAGAAACTGATTGCACAGCTGACATCTGTATCTCATATTAATCACAGTGTCCCAACTTGGCCAGAGACACAAAGACAGAGACAAGGAAGCAGCAAATAACCCAGATCCTCTGTGGTTCTTCCATCTGTCCATCAGAAATGCGTCAGCATGGGTATTACTAAACCGACCTATTCAGGTAGGAAAACAAATATCAGCAGAAGAGCCAAGGACAATACTCTGAAACATAAGATGTGCTCAACATTCTTGTTCAAAGCAGTGCTTTTATAATCTCAGTGATGTTTGTCCTTAAAGGTCACGTATGTACTGTGTTTGTGACATACTGCTTCCCATTTCTCTAACCCATCATGCTGTCCTGGAGCCCTCAAGTATGTATACTGAATCTTGAGATGTTAACAAAGGACAGTCAAGCGAAAAACCGACTTTGCCTTGAACAAAGATTTGCCACTTGTCAGAGTTCTCCCCCACCTCATTTTTCACCCTCTTGATTTCTAGATAGGATTTCCAACCTGAGCATTTCTTTTTATCCTACCCTAAAAAAGCCCTGAAGGTCCCCTTTACCTATCTTCCTTAAGTCAGGAGGCTCCATGAAGTGCTAAGCATCCACATCATTTCTTCCTCCTCCCTGGGTTTTATCTTGCAGGCTATAACTTTTAGATAAGCATATGTGAGAGAATCTATTGAAGTATCAGTAAGAAAAAAACATTTTTACAGAAATAATTGAGTTTTATAAATATTGTATATTATAATATATATTATACAATAACATATGTATCTATATATGTATAGGTCTGTATTGATATATTTATGTTTCTCTATATATATACAGAGAGAGAAGAGAAAGAGAAATTGATGCCTTCAGTCAGAACATGGACCACACCGTCACATGTCACTACAGAAAGCGAAGGATCCGCAAGCAAGTGGAGAAGCAACAATGAGCAGAAACTGAGATAAGTATTTGTTGTCAGTGAACTGAGACATCTGAAGCTTGTGTATGTCCGATTCAGTGGACTCCTGCCTCATACCGTCTAATGTACCTTAATGAGCCCTTGCAAAATGTGAGGAACGCCACAGAAGTTCCTGTAAGGAAACTGTGGTTTGCCCATTAACCAAAAATGCTAGAGTAAATAAGCAACAATATGACTGAAATGACACTTCTACTTCAGTCCCTCTGAGCAACATCTCTGTCAGCAACTGCAGATACAGAGATGACGGCTGCCGGTGCTGTGTGACCTGACAGATTAATAGAAAAATTATACTTATAATTTACCTCTTTAAAGAAAGTGAGACATTTTATTTTTAATTGTAGTTACCAGAGTAACTGACTTTTAAAAGAAATTTCTACTACAGAGAGAACGCTTTTTTTTAAATTGGGTGTTTCAAAATATTACCATGGTAATATGATTTTGTTATTGAATTTAAACTAAATGAAGAACGCTCTATTTAGAAATTTTAATAACTTCGAAATAAACACAAAACAAACTTGAAAACATTATTTCCCAACCAATATAAAAAATATTTTATGCAAGATTAGACTCACTTGTTAAAAATATCTAAGTGCCAAAAAAAAAATATCTAAGTGCAATCTCTTCCTTCATATTTATAGGAAAAAATTATTGACAGTGAAGAAGATCCAGAATAAATGGTTCTTGTGTCATATACAAATATATTAATAAACGCATTCCTAAAGAGTGGTGGAAACATGAAAGAATCAGTCAGTTCCTCTGCAGGAGCATGCAGGGGTGGAGGAATTCAACAAAAATGTAATACTCTTAAGTTGGCTCTTTAAAAACGAGTCAAGGAGACAAGTTATTTCAGAGACCAAATTACTGGGTGAACAGCCTTTGAAAGACACTGGCGCATTCACTGGGTTAACTATAAGGATGCAGTACTGCCGGAATACAGTTTGCAAGGCGCAGGGAATGCTGAGCACTGGCGCTGGAGAAACACACAGGGTTAATCAGGACATTTACTGTACTGAAAACTATAGCCTCTCGAGGTGACAGAAAATTGCCTCGTGAGCAAAGCATCACAATCAGATTTACAATACAGGAAGATCACCTGGGCAGAAAAATAGGAGCATTGCAAGGGAGGCATCAGTTTGTTTGGAAGCAGAGCACCCAGTAACAACATGCTTAAAATACCACAAATATTAGATCCTGAAGTCCTGAAAAACACCAGAAGCAATGGAGACAGGAGGAGGACAAAATGGAAAGGTCTGTAGAAAATAATTTTTGATGAACCCCTACACTTGGCTGAAGGAAAGGAGAAAGGTCTAGGGCTAGTGAAGTTATATGGAGAACAAGAGCCACTCAGTTTAGACACTTGCATTAGGGATTTAGAAGTTAAGGCATTTGGTTCGAGTCCTATTCTGCAAAGATGGCCTCAGGGATCATGAGTCATTCAGTGTCTTCCTCTAAGAATTATTTTCTTCAATTTCCAAATAGGAATGTCAAAATCTATCCTATATTTCTAGCTCCTGATAATAGGATGATTGTGAATGACAGAAAAACAATGACACCAGGCAATACAAAGTATAGCAAAAGCTTGTTTATATGGAAATCTGAACAAAGACATCTAAACCAAAGAATTGTTTGAAATTTTTCTTTTTAATAATCACATTCACGTAAAAACCCTCTGGTAAACGCATAAGAACAAGTTGCTAGAATACCTAGGTCTTGATGATGATGGCATCATGGCCAGTTGTGAACGGCCAGTGGGTGAAGTCACGATGGCGCACTCTGTGCAACACAGCACGGCAAATTTTTGTGACTCAGGATGGAAAAGTAGTCTGTCAGAGACTAGACTGTGTTGGGAAAATATGATGACCTTTATGGATTAGAGATCACCTGCTATACGGTAGCGTATACTCAGTG
Source organism: Enhydra lutris kenyoni (assembly GCF_002288905.1). Lineage (NCBI taxonomy): Eukaryota > Metazoa > Chordata > Mammalia > Carnivora > Mustelidae > Enhydra > Enhydra lutris. The sequence goes on from NW_019154111.1 coordinate 6,822,013, forward strand.
TGTACAGGCCAGTAGACAAATTTAAAAATTAGGTATGATAAGAGAAAGCAGAAGACAGTATGAAATTGCTTCAGAAGAGTTACCAGATCATTCTCACTGTCTGGTTCCCAGTGGTGCCAAAATCCATGTGTCTAACTGAAGCTCAACCTGGGTTTCCTGGTAAATTACTTTCTAGCAAACTAAAACATGACAAACTTTAAGCTTTTTAAGGAAGCAAGTACATGGAAAAACTCAGATTTTCAGTGTAAGAATTATGAGGAAAATGTATGTGTTACGTTTAAGTCACTATAAATTTGGAGTTTTATATACTCTTTTCCAAGTCTCATGGAAATTCAGTTGTTTTTATCAATATGGAGTCATGACAGATACGAATTACATTCTTCAACTGCATTCAAGTGATTTATTTATAGTATATAATGGCTTTCCAAGGTATATGCTTGGAAAAACTCATTTATTTTTCATATCCTGTATGGTCAGCTCTTTGTTTTCTATTTTTTAACCAGAGCACTGTTTTAAATGAAAGATAACTCTGGAAAAATCTTCAACACAGTGTCTGGAGATTCAGGAAAAAAATGAACATTAAGATTATTTTGATGGACTGTTTGTTGCAATTTATTACCACTCCATCAGAGAGCAAGAGACAATGTGTGAACAAGAAAATACAGTTCTAGATTTCACGGCCTAATGGAACAGGCTAACAACTGTACAATGTAGTATAGTAGGTGATCCAACACCACATACCTTAAGACTGGGGAAGCACTAAATGACTAACTATGGAAAGGAGGTGTCTGGGAAGGCTTTTATTAGGGGAGGTGAAAATTCAGTAGGACCTTGAAGGATGAGGAGGGCTTATCAGTTGGAAAGACAAGAGGGAATTCCAGGCAGACAGAATACTTTATGCAAAAACAGAGAGAGATCACACAGATCCTAGTCTGAGTTGGCCATATTGAAAGCTTTATTTGACTATGTAGGGCACATAGTGAAGGAACAAAAAGGGGAGAGCTAGGTTATCACACAAGGACATGCAAGCCAGTTTGACGTGGACAGGTCTTGTATGCCAACCTGAAGAAGCTGAGTTTGTTTCTCCTGACAAAAGAGGAAAAATTTAAAGTTTTAAGCTAGAAAGTAACATAATCATAATTTAGAAGTAAATAAATAAAACAGAGGAAGAGATGCTGGTCATAAGGAGTCTCATGAGAAGGCCATTAGTATAATTAAGGAGAGAGGTTCATCTTTAGGGTACTTTATGACTCTGTACGATTATCTTTATGCTTGTGATGTAGATATCGTTTACCATTTTTGCAAATGGAGAAACCAATGGTAAGCTGAAGTAAACTATCTGTGGTCATTAAGAAATTCAAAGCCACTCTGTGATCTGCCCCTAAACCCACCATTTCTTTCCAAAAACTCTGGCCTCTTTTTTCTTCTTAGCAGAAAGCAAAACCATAAAGAATAAAAAATATCTATTGGTGAATTCTTCCTTCAAAAATGTCAACAATTATTACTTAAAAATATTTATTCTAGTATCTTACGCATTTAATGCTTTTTTTAATGCTTTTAATAATTAAAAAAATCAAGACTAACCTCTTCTAACAGATTACTAATATGCAAAGGTATGTAAAATAGCATTACTTTTATATGCAGCACTCCAAACTGAAATGTTCATGGAGACTGGCCTGGAGAGGGGGAGGGAGGGGGTAGCTTTTTTCTTTTTATACAACAGTGCTAAAGAAATCATAAAAATACCTCTAAAATTCCAGAGTCTAAGCCCAATACTATCTTGTTGCAGGAGAGAAGACCTGATAGTAGATATTTCGGAAATACTATGGAAATTCCAGACATAAGGGATTAATTCTAGGAAAACCTAGGTCCTTTGAGGTCCAATTCTATAGGGCCATAAGATTTCTTTTTATAGCACCTTAATGCTCTCACTCTGATATCAGATGTAGGTTGGTTTGAGTATCAGCTCCACCCCTACTAATGGGACCTTGAAGAAGTTATTTAGGATTAATTTTCTCATTTGGGAACCAATGGCAGCACTAACTTCATCAAAGGGCTATTCTGAGGTGTAATGATTTAATCCATGTAAATGTCTTCAACCGGTGTCCAGCCAAAAGTGTGTGTTCAATACGTTGTACTGTTATTAGAATTGTCCGTTTAGAAATCATGGAGTCAGAGCTACAAGGACCTTCAGCAATTATCTGAGCACCTGATTTTGCAACTGAAAAAATCTGAGGTCTAGACAGAAAGTATTTGCCTAAGGTCCCATAGCTAATCTATCACAGCACCAGGACTGTAACCTAGATCATTTAGATTCTGGTCTGGTGTCTTTTCCCATAAAACACACCAACTTCAGGGCGGTGCGATACACCGATATGCCGTGAGTTGTTTTACAGCAGATGTGTGGCAGTTCCATCTGGCATAAATGTGTGTAGCTGAAACTCAAGTAATTTGGATGTGCCCAAGGAAACAGGCAGAATAAATAAGAGTGAGCCTCAGATTCTGGTCCAGATTGAAGAATCAAGCATGATTATAATGCATACTGCTCCTTTTCACCTTTTGATTCTTTGGGCTTTACACATCTTCACATAGGAAGCTGACTTCTTTGAAAGACAGGTAGTGCGAGATGCATGCCCTGAACTCCAGAGTAAACAGCAGCTGAAACAGCTGCTCGAGCCCCAGCCCTGGAGCCGAGCACCCTCTTCATCTTAGGGCTGATAGACAGCTGCTGGCAGCATCTGATCTGCAAGCCCCTTCACTCCTCCAGAATGAGCAAATAGTCTGGGCCCTGATCTAAGATGAGGAAAACAACAGCATAATCAGTAAAAACTCTGCCACCAACGCACATGCAACAGCAGTTTAGGATGATGACAAAGAGGCACATAGTTGATGGAGAAGTCCATATTTATATTCAATAACTATGTGAGTCAGTCCCTGGCTCCTCTTCAGCAGACAAGAAATCTCTTATAAGGACTTCACTCCAGCAATGCAGCTTCCACATGATTCATTTTCAGCAGAGTAAGGCTTAGCTCTCTTTTAATATTGGAAACAAAAATAATCAAAATAATATTACTTCAAATAGAAGAGGTATCAGCACAATTCAATCAATATTTATTTTCTACTTAAAAGCCTCTACATATAACTTTAAAAAGTCACCCCTAAATGTATTTTTTTCTTACATGTTCAATAGGACAAGTGAATTAGATAATCTCCAAGGTTTCTTCATTCTGTGTAATACTGTAATACCGAGTTTCAATGTTCAATGTTTAATTGTACCTATCTACCTAACTATTTCTCTATGATCATTTATTAGCCCAGTGACAGGGTTCCCATTGGTCTGGAAATGGTCTCTAAGAAAGTATTTTATGAGTGCAGGCAACTTTACAGAACTGCTAAGAACTATTTAGTCTCTTGATACCAAGAAAACAATAGTTGTACCTAAAATTCAAGAGATGAGAAAAGATGGAATAAAAATGTTATTAAGGGGACGCCTGGGTGGCTCAGTTGGTTAAGCGGCTGCCTTCACCTCAGGTCGTGATCCCAGCGTCCTGGGATCGAGTCCCACGTCGGGCTCCTTGCTCGGCAGAGAGCCTGCTTCTCCCTCTGCCTCTGCCTGCCTCTCTGTCTGCCTGTGCTCGCTCGCTCTCTCTCCCTCTGTCTCTGACAAAAAAATAAATAAAATTTTAAAAAAAAGTTATTAAAAACATTTTATTAAAAAAAAACACATTTTATATCTTCCCAAATACTTCTATATTCCATATTTTATAGAATCTTCACAAAACCCCAAGAAGTAGATATTTTCTCTTTTTCTTTCTAAAATTCTGCAATTCAGAGAGTTAATGGAATTTGCTTAGGCCTTTGGATTTCAAGTCCAAATCTTCAACACCATTCTATGCCTGCCTCCTGAGGAGGGGAAAGTATACTGCAGTTAAATATGTACTTTAGATGATGAAATGATAATGTTAAAGTTCTCCATTTTAGTGACTTATTTAAAATATATCAATATAAATACAAACTAAATACAAACTGCCTATCAATACAAACATATGCAGCAAAAGACTTAAAAAAAGAATGAAAAAGAGAAACTTTGGATGAGATTACTTCTTGGAATGAAGCCAAGAAGAATCGTATTGGGAAGGGAATCATATAGGAATTAAACTCTTCCTGTGTTTTTTTTAAAGAATACATATGCCAAATATAGGGAAAAAATATCAAGAATTGGCGAAGTTGGCACATGGGTGCACAAGTGTTCATTATATTATTCCCTATATATATTTTTTCTGTATCTTTGAAATACATTACCAAATTTTTCTTAAGAAAATACATGATAACTGACTTCATGTTTCCTTCCCTACGCTCTAACATCAGCATCATGCTTTGAGGAAGATGTACCAATCTTAATCACTTCTACATCCTAGCGCCTGCACACCTGTGTGACTTTGTTTTATTCTGTAGTTTGTAAGTTCGGATGGCTTCACAATATAATGCTTAAGATTAAGAAAAGATAAAACATACTAAGGGATCATAATCATGAGGGATTAGGCAAATGAAGGATAAAATATGTAGCGATTCAATAATTTGGCTATTTTCTCCCTCTACAGAGCAATTAGAACAGAATAAACTTCTCCCATAGCTAATACTTATTACTGGGTAATGAATACATGATTATACTATTATTTATAATTTCCTATTTACTTGATTTAATGAATTGTTATACCCTTTTCCATGTATAATAAGGAAGTTAGGGGGTTTTCCTTTCTAACTACTCAGTTTTGACTTGGGAAGATTATGATTTGTGAAAGAATAAAAAAAAAATGGAAACAATTCCCCCAATGAGGTAATACCTTTAGCAAAACAACTTTCTGTGAGCAGAGGAAATATTTATTGTCAGATTCAGATAAATGTTAAACATTGACAGCTGGACCTATGATAACTGTAAAGCACTGTGATATGATACTCATTTTCAGTTGTGAAAAGTAATCCATAATATTGGAATGAGAAAACTATCCATTTATTCGGGCTGCTGTAACAAAATGTCTTACAAACCACAGAATTTTATTTTAGTTCTGGAAGCCTGAAGTCCAAGATAAAGGTGCCAGCATGGTCAGGTTCCGGAGAGAGCTCTCTTCCTGGCTGGTTGCCAGAGCCTTTTCACTGGGTCCTGATATGGTAGGACCAGTGAGGGATGCCTGCAAAGTTTCTCCTAAGGCATGAATCCCATCAGTGAGGACTCTACCCTAGTAACTGAAGCACCTTCCAAAGGTCCCATCTTCTAATCCTGTATTTGTGAGGTTAGGATTTCAACATACTCATCTTAGGGAGGCACAGATATTCAGACCAAAACAAAGATATTGGGCACCTTTTCCTACTTTTCTGCTGTTGTTTCTGGTGCTCTCGAATATTAAAAAAGCAGACGCAGCTTGTTGCCGTTTTGTGAAGCATTTGAACAGCAACGTGAGGGCTCCCCTTAGTGCTAAATAAAAACATCTCTCAGTCTAAATGCCCATTCCGTTTACCTCTCAGATGTAAGCCTCTAACTGCTATTGTAATCAGGTTTTGACCTGGTCTTGTTCTCACACTTGTTCGCACTCTTGTTCTCACCACAGTGCACAGTGACATTGCCAGATTCTGTTAGTCTGTCCATTCCCCTGGTCAGTAATTCCTACTGGTCTGAAGCATTCTCCAATTTGAAACTCCTCCTTCTCCCCAACGGCAAGCTGCCCCAAGAGGGACCACTTTGGCATGAACACTATTTTGAGTTAAAGTCAATCAAAACCCAGCAGAGTCAAGAAAAGTTCTTTATCTCCCCCTTAACGTCTAGCTTATACCACTAAGCATCCTATAATCCTAGTAAGAGGAGAGCACACCAATTTCGAGGAATAAAAACTACTTATATCAGCCTATGCTATCCTACAAAAGATACCTGTTTTTTAACAAAACAGAAGGCATACTAAAAGGAAAGAAGAAAAATACACTCTTGACAGATAAAGAACTCAATAGAATTAGATTCAGACAGGATTAGAGTTGTTGGAACTCTCTGACAAGGGACTTAAAATAACCCTAATATGTTATAAGTTATAACGCAGCAGACAGATGATATGCAAGTTCAGATGGGCAACTTTAGCAGAGAAATAAGAACTGTAGGAAAAAACTAGATGGAAATTTTGTATTTTTATTTTGCTTTGTTTTAATGGTAACTTTTTATGGGTGACATGTAAGAACACTTTTCCCACTGCAAGTATTATTTTAAAGTTTCCTTTTGAAATAATTTTTAAGAAAAATAGTTGGATACTTTAAAAAGAAATATGAAGTAATAAGGATACAGAAACTTTGTACCATATATGCCACTTGAGGTTTGTGAGCAAGGAAAAAAAAAAAAGAAGAAGACAGTTGGGTCAAGAAAGGGGTTTGATAATATTTTCAAGCATATTAAATGAGCCTTATAATAACCAATTATCTTCAGATTACAATCAATTGTAATAGTTATCTATTATTTATTATCTTGAGGGAGCACTAAAAGTATGCAGCTCCATACCATGACTGGCAGTTAAAATTATATATATATGAATGATACGACATGCTGTTAAAGGAGCTCGTAATATGTACCCTCAAAATGTGCCACTTTGACAAACAGATTATTTTAAGCTGAAGGCAACTGAGAAGCAGGTACACGAAAAATGCTCTGCCCCTGCCCTACCTCTCCATCTGGAAGGAGCCCCCCACTCCAGTACCAGGAAGGGGAGAATGAATCATCATCAGAGATGCACCAAGTCTGCATAAACAGAACCTTACTAAATACCTTTATCCTCCATTAGTTTCCCGCCTTATAGGTACCTCTCCATAACATATTGCCCCTAAAAGCCAAGCCTTTTGTCTTTTCACCACTCCACAGATTTATTGCTCTTGTTAAAATGCTTACATATAAGGCCCAGGGTCTAACCACTTATTTGGATTTTCACTATTTTTCTCTGAAGGTCCCCATATGCATACATAAAGAACTGTTTCTCCTGTCAATCTTTTGTCAGTTAAATTTATGGATTTCAGATGCAGAACCTAAGGTGGAGGAAACTTTTTCCTCTTCTACATTCTCTATAAACTTTCATGAAATCTAAACTGCCATGCTCTGGAATTGTCATTCAACATGCTGCTGTTTAGGGAAAAAAAAAAAAAAATTCCTATTTCTCCAGAAAAAAAAAAAAAAAAAAAAAAATACTGTAGGTCAAAGACAATTCTTTCCTGAATACTACAGGGACCTCAGAGTTGATTGACCCTTAGAAATGAGACTCTGAAGCTTCTGCAGTCCAATGGACCAGAGTGAATAACCTGTGACATGGGAGGTAGAGAAGAGAAGAGAAGCTCCCAGCTTCAATTCCCTGACTCTGACTGCAGAGAAACAGGATCCTGCTTTAATCAATAAAGAAAAGTAGATTTTACCTTGAAAATACCAGCTCTACAACAATATAGTGCTAAAGGTGACAGTGTGTTTTGCTTGGTCATTTTCTGAATAGAACAGCACTTGGAGGATGACCATTTAACTCTTTTGTTATTTATTCTAAGCAGTAAATGGAGAGGTGAGCACAATGACTTCCTAAAAACTTCAAATTGACCTCCTAGTGTCTCTATAAGGAAAAAGAGAATGAACACTATAGCCAGAAGACTGAGTCATCCTGCAGAGAAAGCTTTTAAATGCGGTGTATTTGCCTTATTTTCCACTTTAAGAGCCGTGTAGTCTGAAAAAAAACGGATGAATTTAAGGGAAGGCTCTATATAAAGCTGTTCTTTTGGGTTATTTTCACAACTTATTTGCAAGCGAATGACATCCAAATTATATGTATATGCCTGATATATCAAATCATATATACATATATATATCATCCATCCTTAAGCATTATTCTCAACAAATTAATTTATCATGCTTTTATTTATATTTCTACTCTCAAATGCGATGACTCAATAAAGTGCATCTGTTTTTATTCATATTTTCACACTGTGAAAGTGATTGCTATGTCTATCTTCTTCTAAGGCATGTAAATTTTATGAAATCCAAACATATTTGAGAAATGTAAACACACTTTTATTGACTAAGGACTATAACCAAGGATTGAGCTCTTGATTTGAAATTTTTTTTGAAAAGTGAATTACAGTTTCAAAATCTATTCATCTGTAACATTTAATCATCACAATCCTGTGAGGTAGATATTGTTATAATTCTTACTTGATAGAGACCCCCCCCCAATGGAGAGTTAGTGATTTTGCCACACTTTAATAACTGCATAGCTGGTTACAAGCCATAGATCCATTCACTCAGAAGACTACAAGTAGTTATTCTGTTTGTATATAATAATGGGAGCTAGAGGAGAAAGAAAACTAAGGCACAGGGCTAGTTTTAAGGAGAAACAGAATAGTGAGGAGATAGACAATAAACAAAATACAGAACACAGAATGCTAATGAAAATACATGTTAAAAAAAGGTAGCTAATCCAGTTTAGCTGTGTCTATGTGTCAGGAAGAGCTACCAAAAGGTAGATGATTAAAATCTGAAGAACCAATGAGGTTAGTTAGATAAAGGATTGTACAGGGCAATCAAGCCAACAGCATCAGTACCTAATAAGGAACGGATTTCTGTCTGGTCATCGAACTGCGGGATCCATGAGCGGCTGAGCTACAAAAGTGTAATGGGATCTAAGCAGATTACTACGGGAGCAGCCAGATTACTGACAATCTTTATGGAAAGCTGAGGAGGTTGAAAGGCAGCCTGGCACAATGGGAAGCCATAAAGATCATTTTAGTAGGTGCATAACGTTCTTAGGTCTGTTTAAACAACAACAACAACAACAACAACAAAACACTCTGGCAACAGTTGGGAAAAGAGTTTAGAAGTGGGGAAAGAGGGACGCGTGGGTGGCTCAGTGGGTTAAAGCCTCTGCCTTCGGCTCAGGTCATGATCCCAGGGTACTGGGATCGAGCCCCGCATTGGGGCTCGCTGCTGAGCAGGGAGCCTGCTTCCCTTCCTCTCTCTCTGCCTGCCTCTCTGCCTGCTTGTGATCTCTGTCTGTCAAATAAATAAATTAAAAAAAAAAAAAAAAGAAGAAGTGGGGAAAGATGCAGGCAGGTGAATGAGGAGGCTGAAAGCAGTTCAGGTTCTTCACTAAGGGCAGTGGAGCTGCAGAGAAGCAACAGGGCACAAAAGACATGAAGGTGAACACAGAACCCAGGACACCTCCAGGCTTTCAGACTTGAGCCACCTAGGAGGATACTAGTCTTGGGGCACCTGGGTGGCTCAGTCGGTTAAGCAGCTGCCTTCGACTCAGGTCATGAAACCAGAGTTCTGGGATTGAGTCCCTTATCAGGCTCCTTGGTCAGTGGGGAGCCTGCTTCTCCCTCTGCCTGCTTCTCCCTCTGACTGCTGCTCCCCCCGTTTATGCGCTCTCTCTGAGGAAGGAAGGAAGGAAGAAAAGGAAGCAAGGAAGCAAGCAAACAAGCGAGCTGGTGGGGTGGGGGAGGGAAAATCTTCATGGACTTCAGTGCTGGATATGTTATATTTGCATGTTCAAAAGGAGATTCAAGTAGAGTTGGATAAAGGAAACTGGAGGCCAGAAGCCAGATTAAAATTATATTTTAGTTCTGTCAATGTTTACATAAATGAGGAAAGAAGATTAAATTCATCAGACAAGGTACTGAACGTGAAAATAGGAAATGTCTCAAGATAGATAAATCTCTGGAGAAGAACAACAAAAACAAACCTGAGAAGGAGAGATATTTTCTTAAAAAAAAAAAAAACAGAAACAAAAATAAAACAAAACAAAACTGGAAAACCAACAAAGAACCCAGACAGTTTTAAGTAGGGTGAAATGGTCAAAGGGATTAGGTACTAAAGAGAAGTTCTTGATAAATGGCACCAGACAATGCAAGGGAAAGCACTCGTGGCAAAGAGGTGCAGATAGAAGTGTGAATCAAGGTTGATTTGGGTGTAAGCCACCAGTGAAAAGTATACACCACTTGCATAGATAACTTTCTGCAAACTTCAGCAAGAAGCAAGGAATGAAACTGCCCAGTATAAAATGGAAATACAGGGCTAAGTCCTGGGCCGCATGTTCTAACTCTAAATTCCAATGTTCAACTAGCTTTTTTGATTGTTTAATTCTTTTTGTTTTTTGTTTTTTTAATTTTATTTTTTATAAACATATAATATATTTTTATCCCCAGGGGTACAGGCCTGTGAATCCCCAGGTTTACACACTTCACAGCACTCACCATAGCACATACCCTCCCCAATGTCCATAATCCCACCCTCCCAAACCCCTCCCCTCATTAACCCTCAGTTTGTTTTGTGAGATTAAGAGTCATTTATGGTTTGTCTCCCTCCCAATCCCATCTTGTTTCATTTACTCTTCTCCTACCCCCTTAACCCCCCATGTTGCATCTCCTCTCCCTCATATCAGGGAAATCATGATAGTTGTCTTTCTCCGATTGACTTATTTCGCTAAGCATGATACCCTCTAGTTCCATCCACGTTGTCGCAAATGGCAAGATT
>NW_019154111.1:6842546-6866026 GCF_002288905.1 Enhydra lutris kenyoni
CTGATCCTTCTGTGACCCTGCGGGACCTGAGGCCACGCTGAGCCCGCGCGGGCTTCACCCCGGTTAAGCCTCTGGAGCGATGTCCCTCAGCGGAACTGACTTTTAAAAGTCCTGATTTTGTGCTCCGCTGCTCCGCCGCTTGCCCAGAGCCAGCCCCTCGCCCCGCGGTCTATCTTCTCGTGGCTTTGGATTCACTTCTCCGCCAGTCCTACCTTTCAGAAAGTGGTTGATTTTCTGTTTCTAGAGTTGCTGTTCTTCTTCTCTTCGATCTCCCGTTGGATTTGTAGGTGTTTGCAATCTTTAGATAAGCTATCTAGCTGATCTCCCGCTACCTGAAGTAGTCTCAGCCTGCTACTTCTCCACCATCTTGACTCCTCCCCCCTTGGTTTTTTTTTTAAACATGATTTTATAACCTATTTTAATTATTTCTTCTGAGAAAATTAGTTTAGCTGGTGAGAACCTGGTGCTAATGAGGTAAAAGTTCTCCCTCAACCAAGCTGGTACTCTTGACCTAGCTGATGGCCCTACAAATGTGTACCTTTTGACTAAACAAAGAAAATGAGGATAGTGGAGGCTCAGAAAGCTCATTATCATCATGTGCAAACTACAGGTCACAGATCAGTAAAATCCACTCTGCATAAAAGAATAGGGCTCTTCATGGTGTTAGAAGTAGTGTAAGTCGGGGGCGCCTGGGTGGCTCAGTGGGTTGGGCCGCTGCCTTCGGCTCAGGTCATGATCTCAAGGTCCTGGGATCGAGTCCCGCATCGGGCTCTCTGCTCGGCGGGGAGCCTGCTTCCCTCCCTCTCTCTGCCTGCCTCTCTGTCTACTTGTGATCTCTCTCTGTCAAATAAATAAATAAAATTTTAAAAAAAAGTTAAAAAAAAGAAGTAGTGTAAGTCTTCAGAGATGCTAAATGCAAACACAAGAGTTGTGCCATATTCCCAGGTTTTTAACCCCAATTTCTATAATGGCAGGACTAATCTAAGTAATAGTCTATAGTATTCATCACTACCCTCCTATCATCCTGTTGCCCAAATTCCATATGCTATCTGACCACACTTATTCTAAAATTCTCCTTCAGATAATACATTATTTATTAAACATGTCCTTTATGCCAAGCACAAAAGCACTCTGAGCCCTTACAGCCAGAACCATTCTTGCCTTCAAGAAACTCACCATTTGACAACAGACAGAGGAACTGTAATACACTTGGCTTGGCATATCTTCCTCCCTCTGTGTTGGAACTGCTGACATCCCTCCATTCTATGTTCAGGCATCACTTCTTTCTGAGTCCTTTAACGATAAGTTCAACGATGGGAGCTACCCTCCTCCTTCTCTCCCACAGTACCCCTCACATGTTCCTGTTAGAGTCCTTACCCTGCTCTACAACAGCAGTTAATTGTCCAGCCACCCTACTAAAGCCTGGTCTCCATGGGGGCAGAGATGTTCATGTTGATGTTTCTTTCCCAGAATATGACCTCCTACAATTCAATTCTTGATACAAGATATTAAAAGTCTGTTATGAGCATAAATGACTATAATACAATGAAAGATGTGTCATAAAAGAAATAAAAGTAATGTTATATAAGAGGTCAGAAAAGAGAGTATGAGTAACCTTTTACCTGGTCCTAGAAGGATTAATAAGATTTGGAGGCACAGAAATGAATAGAGGGAGGTATTTATTGTATATAGAGGAATTAGTATTAGCAAAAGCAAACATTTCACAGGGGCTTCAGGACACAGTGGATAAAAGAAGCTCAAGGGATAAGACTGAGAAGAGAAATTACAATCCAACTCTGGAGAACTGTACATATCAAGTCCAGGATTTTGCTCAGCCATAACCACATTCACAATCAGGTACAAATTCATCCCTATAGCTATGAGAATATGCAAGTCTTTACACTATTATCACAATGACAGACATAAGAGAAGCAGGATCAAGCCTTGTCCTTAATAGACACCCATTTTCATACAAAGCCTCTGTGAGCTTTCAACTTACAGACTTAGGTTCAGATACAGCCCACTGATGAATGGGGATGTAAAGTCACTAAGTCAGGAACTCTCCACCAGGAAGACTTCTGTGACGTCTGGACAGGCTGGCAGTGAAAAAGTGTAGGTGCTGGCCAGCAGGGAGAGAAAATCCTCCAATTCAAACACCAAGGCCCCCTGAGTACTGGCAGGCTCAAGCAAGAGCACCAGTCACCAAGACGATTCCCAGACTATGATTATGCCACTTACTTTGAAAGGTACAGTGAAGATAAAAGACTTGGCTTATTTTACTGATGGGCAAAATACTTCTGAGTTCTTGTTTTGGGGATCCCATTTAATCTTGGTCACTTGTATGATGACTTGTTAGAGTAAAACTCCCAAGTGTGGCATATGTGGCCACCAATCCCTAAGGAGGCCAGTCAGGCGCTGAGTCATTTTTCTTATAGGTGGTGGCTGCAAGGCCAGTAGTTTGCGCTCACAAACTAGGCAATATCATTTGGGGCTGATGTCCACATATTCTCAAGAGGGCCTTGGATTTTTGTCCTTATAAAGGACCCATCTATCCTTAGTTGACTGTATTTGAACGGCATGCAAATGCAAGCAGTTTCCTTGGAGGGGCCACTCTAAAAATATTATGAATATTCACTTGAAATTTGCTTAAAATATTGTTAGGAAAAAACCATGGCAGTATAAATGAAGCAAGAACATCAGAGTGTTGATAAATGTTGATATAAGAATGTATATGTTGATATTATAGGACATAGATATGGTGGTTTAATATATTCTTCTTTCATATAGGTTTAAAAATTTCAAACTAAGAATTGTTTTTTAAAGGCAACAGAATGCAACGTTTGGATTCCATCAAGCAATTCACAGAAGCTAGTGCTTCTCCAATCCACTGATGCCATATTACCAGCTGTGGCACTCTGGACAGTCACTGCACACTAGATACACAAAGGAAAGGAAACTTAGCCTGCTCTTCTCTGTGCAGGAGTATGGGAAAAAAGCTGGACTAAGGCTGCAAACCAAGTGCCAATAACAGATGTGATCTGTTTAGTCACCATTATGATACATGTGACTGCAGGAACAAGAGTGGACACTTTTCCGTACAGACCTGACAATCCAAGTGAAATACCAACTACTAGTGACTTTTTTTAACTAGTCAGATAAGGTTGTTAAACTGAAAAATAGTGTTATATAACATCCCTGCTTCCATTAAGTCTTTTATGTACAGACCAATTCATTTCTCTACTCCTGGAAAGCAGTATTGTTTTGATTTCACGACTGCGGCACGTGTTAGGATTAGTCATTTCTCAGCACTGCCCCTAGCCAAGTGTACAGTAATAGAACCCATCAGCAGGGTCATAATGATTTCATCCTACCATCCTGTCCTCTCACTAGTGCTGGATTTAAGGAACTCAGAAAGTCCAAATCAATTATACAGTCTAACAAAAGAACAGTAAGGCAGTCTAGATAAAATAACCAGCAACAGCTTTAAAAATTCCAATACAGAAGGCCTTACATAATGCCACTCCCGGGGGTGGGGAATGGGAAATGGGAGACTCAGTTGAGAACACAGCCCTCACTCCACTCTGATTCTTGCTGAACGTGTCCCTGAATCTCTCTGATGCCTGTGTTTGGTCTCTATAGAGGTCATAATCTTATCTGCTCTGTGTTTCCATCGACTTTCCTTACTTATGGGAGCAGCTTCCAGAGAATACATGTCTTTGGCTATATGGGCTGACCCTGTGTGCATACTCTCCTGCTGGATCTTCCCAGGCTTTGTGGAGACAAGCCTCTTTCCCCTGGCTCCTAGCAACTTTATTATAGCACTTTGTTTATTTGTGTTACCTTCTGAATTACCCTGACACTCATGCATTTTCCTGAAATTTCCAAATGATCCTTTCACTTGTGGGCTTCAGGGGGCTGGATAATCTACAGATATCACAGCTCATGAATAGCCCAACTCCACAGGTATGAGGCATTTTATTTTATTTTATTTTTTAAAAGATTTCATTTATTTACTTGACAGAGATCACAAGTAGGCAGAGAGGCAGGCAGAGAGAAAGGAGGAAGCAGGCTCCCCGCTGAGCAGAGAGCCTGATGTGGGGCTCAATCCCAGGATCTAAGATCATGACCGGAGCCAAAGGCAGAGGCTTAACCCACGGAGCCACCCAGGTGCCCCAGTATAAGTCATCTTAGTCTGATCAATGACCCGATCACTCGGTCACCAGCCTTCTTGGTGATCTGCAATCATCACTGCGAGGATATTCTACTACCAAGATGGCCTATTAGAATTCTGTCCATTCCTTAAAGCCATATGGCCATACACGCAATGTGTCCACTGTGGCTAGCAATGGCTACACAAGGGTCCCAGAAACACACACTATGATCCAAACACTTGGATAAGGTTTATTAGGGAAACTTATAGACAGGTAAGTAGCCAAGCATATGAAATCCTCCCTGCCTTCATTAGCCCATGGGGAGGAGTGCTTACATCAGGCACAGCTGGACTGACAGTGAGTATGCTCTAGGAGAGGGACTCTGCTTTCCTTACTCTACATACCTATAAGGTAGACAGAACAGGGAGGCAGTTCTTCATTGACTATGTAACAGTGGGAGCTTCCTGGCTAAGAATAAGGCTTTTTTTTTTTTTTTACCCCCTAAGATTTATTTATTTAATTGAGAGAGAGAGAGAGAGTGCGTGCGTGTGAGCGTGTGCATGCAAGCCTAGACAGAGGGAGAAGGAGAGAGAATCCCACTGAGTGTGGACTCTAACCTCAGGCTTGATCTCAAAACCCTGAGATCATGACTGAAGCTGAAATCAAGAGTTGGAGGCTTAACTGACTGAGCCACCCAGACACCCCGGAAAAAGGCTTTTTCAGTCCTGAGTCTAATTAGATACATCTTTATACTAATGCTCCTGGTATCAGCTGAGGGCCTTGGGTTCCCATAAACTAACTCTGTCCTGCTGAAAGAACTTACTAAAAAGCTTCCAGAAGGGGAAAGGCAGAGAATACAATAGAACCAAAGGAGACAAAGTATTTGTCTATCCTCGCTGTACGTTCTTGCCATCTCTTTTCTGCCTGCTGTTTCATTAGTTTCTTATAGAACTGTCTTCATGAAATAATAACTTGTACAGGAATAACTTGGAGGGCTTGTTAAAAAAAATTCCAAAATCTGAGCTCAATCTGAATCCTACTAAATCTATGGAAGGAAGGATAGAGCCCAGAAATCTGCTATTTTAATACAAGTCCCTAAAGATGTATAGGGACACTAAAGTTTGAGAACTACTATTCCAGACCAGTGTTTCTTGAATCCATCCAGTCACCTGGGACTCTTGTTCAAAAAACAGATTCTCATATCTCATTTCAGACCTACTAAATCAGATTCTCCAAGGGGATTTCCACTGATCAGGGACTGTATCTAATTCATCTTCATATTAATTTTAGACAAGTGATCATACACTAAGCATTAAAAAAATTTAACTGTGGGGCGCCTGGGTGGCTCAGTGGGTTAAGCCTCTGCCTTCGGCTCAGGTCATGATCTCAGGGTCCTGGCATCGAGCCCCGCATCGGGCTCCCTGCTGAGCGGGGAGCCTGCTTCCCTTCCTCTCTCTCTCTCTGCCTGCCTCTCTGCCTGCTTGTGATCTCTGTCAAATAAATAAATAAAATCTTTTAAAAAAAATTTAACTGAATTGTAGCTGGAAATGTAGTTGTGAGGCTATTTTAAGAACTTACTTAAGAAGCAATGAAAAAAATTAGAGCAAAAATGTAATTTTTTTTTCAAACAGTAGCACTTTACTCTCCCAGAAGAAATAGTTTAAAAGGAAGTAGAATCCAAATAGTATTTCTCTTAGCAGTTTAAAAAAAAAAAAAAAAAAGAATTTCAAGGAGAAAGATATGAACTCAATCATATACCACGGAGAGATCATGTAAGGCCATGGTAGGAGGCATGTCACCAACACCAAGTTTCCTGAGCACCGAGAGTCAGTCTGAATCACAAGCTAAAGCAGGGTCAAATCATCCCTGGCTGCGAATTAAGTGAACATGGAGTGACTGAGGGTAACTGGTCTGGTTTATTCTATCGAGGATGTGTTGACAAGAGGAAGGAGACAGATGGCACAGAAAGCAACCTAAACAGTAACAAATTCAAGAAAATGATTCATGAGTGTATTTGTAAATCAAAGGAAGAACGTGGACAGAGAAAATTTGGAGGCATAAGTTAAATGTAATTAAAGAGAAAGGATTAGATTTGGGGGATTCGAGCATTTTTAAGACTAGAAAAATGTCTGTTTTTTTATTATTACAGGACCTTCATCCTAATACTCTACATGGAGCCCTGGGCCTGGTCCTTCCATGAGCCCCATGAGGCCAGGGCCTACATGTACAGAACTGAAGTGGACCTTCATCTCAACAGACTCATACTCCCAGGTACCATCTGCCAACCTATCACTGTACCATTAGAAAGATGAACTCAAGTTTTACCCTAAATTCTAGAGTACCCCTTGCCTATGTCATCTACTTCTAGGCCTTCATAGGACAGTGGTCACAGCAGAAGAAATAAAACCTCCCACATGTGAGAAGTACCAGAATCATTTTCGCCATTATTTCTGCATAGAGCAGTTAACCAAGGTTTTCCAAAAGGAAACATATTTAAATTTGAAACCAGAAGAATTAGTAGACATTAGTCAGTCAATGAAGAGGAGGATTGTTCTAGAACACAATAATAAATAGATAAATAAATGCAATTTGCCCAGAGGGAACATAGAGCTTTTGAATAACTAGAAGTTTAGTGTGGTTGTAATAAATTTTAAGAGCAGTGGTATAAGATGAGGCAAGGGAGTGGAAGAAGCAGCAGATCCTGGGGACTCCTGTAGATCATAATAGTGACGTTTAAATCTTACCCCTAGGGATGCCTGGGTGGCTCAGTTGGTTAAGCCGCTGTCTTTGGCTCGGGTCGTGATCCCAGGGTCCTGGGATCCAGTGCCGCATCAGGCTCCTTGCTCAGCAGCGAGCCTGATTCTCTCTCTGCCTCTGCCTGCTTGTGTTCTCTCTCTCTCTCTCTCTCGCTCTCTGACAAATAAATAAAATCTTAAAAAACAAAAACAAAAACAAAACCCTTACCCCTAGAGCAACAGAAAGCAATGAAGGATTCTAAGCAAGATCCCAAAGGTTTTGATTTGTATCTCTAGAAAAACATCACTTGAGTTATAATATACAACAATGACTGAAGAAAACTATAACTGGAATCAGGGAGTATTGCAGAGTTCTGGTGGTAAGATCCAAATGAGGAAAAATGATGGCCTGAACCTTTCAGGGGAAGTAAAGGTAGAGAAATGTCAATAAATTAGAGAGATACTTGAGAGAGATAGAATTACTCTCCTCACTTTAAAAATCTGCCTTTCCTATAAGAAGGAAGAAATCTTCCACCCACATTTCCAGTATTTCTTCTCACAACTTGCTAACTCCTCCCTGAGAAAGGAATAGCTAACATTATTGGTCAAACTTTAAGATACTAAAGGAACTGTATTTACTAGTGATTAAAGTTTTAATGCCCTAATGAACAAGAGTCATGAGTGTCTTCATCTTTTATCTTCTATCTCCATAAGATAAGTATGGGAGCCTGGTCTCTGAAGGAAAGCCAGCAAATCTTATCCAGATGATGGATTTCAGGGCGCCTTGTGAGATGTGGTCATTATTCTATTTCCTTACCGACATGTCTGAATGTATAACCCCAATATTGAGATGTGCGAGAAGGCAAGAGGTATGAAGTGACAACAGACACTCTGATGAAATTTTCACACAGGAGTCCTATTCTATGGTTTGGATGGAGATTATTGGGGACATAGGTATAGACCTGTCATTCTTTTGTCAGATGGCTGCTGGAAACCATTTCCTCTGCAGTCTCAGGCATTTTATACTAAATGGATAAAGAAGTGAGAGACTTCACTTAAGCTACTACTCTTCAGTCTACTTTCATCTGAGAAATCCTCCATGGAGGGTAGGAAGAAGACAGATATCAGGTACTTGTTCAACAGTCACTTAAATGATTAATCTCAGTCAGGAAAAACTCATTTATATTGTCAAAATAAACAACCCCCCCCCCGCTTGGGGCGCCTGGGTGGTTCAGTGGGTTGACCCTCTGCCTTCAGCTCTGGTCATGATCTCGGGGTCCTGGGATCTAGCCCTGCCTTGGGCTCTCTGCTCAGCAGGGAGCCTGCTTCCCCACACCCCCGTCTGCCTCTCTGCCTCATTATGATCTCTCTCTGTCAAATAAATAAAAATAAAATCTTAAAGAAAAAACAACAACAACAAACCCCAAATGATGGTAGCTTAACACACTGAAAGTTAAGTTCTTGCTCCTGCTCTAAATCCAACATAGGCTGCTGCGGAGTGTGCCCACCACAGTTGCTCACGGCTCAGGGATAGTAAAGTTTTATGTTAACATGTGCTTACCAGATTACTGCAGAAGTGAGAGAGGGATATGAAGAATCCCTCACTGGCTTTAAAAGGATCCAATGGGAAAGGATACATGTCAGCTCCCCCCACATCTCATTGTCCAAAGAAAGTCTTAACTGCAGAATATGGAATGGAAGTGCAGTCCAACCCAGAGCCTGGAAGGTGGAAATCTGTAAGCACTTGGTGAACATCACTAATAAACTGCCATGTGATACCTTGTTTCCTATTCACCTCTTGCTTCTTTTGTCTATACTCACATGACTGAGAAACCTCACAACAGCAAAAAAAAAAAAAAAAAAAGAAACAAAAAAAGAGGAGGCAGGGGAGTAGGAAGGAGGAGTCAGGGAAAGGGGAGGACAGTAGCTTTCTGTGAACAAAATCCCACCCTAGACTTTGAATACTTGAGAAATAGAATCAAATACAGTTAATGACTAATTATAAGATAGGAAGGAAGGACAGAGAAGGAATAATTCAGGAAAACTCTTAGGTTTGTGTATTGGAGAATCTAAGAGGTTGTGTCATCTTAAGAATAGAATCAAGGGACTTGGTGGTCCACACCCCCATGCAACTTCTTTAAATTCTGTATCTCAGTTACAATATACCTCCAAATATTGTCACAAATCCCAGAACTGGAAATGTTTATGAATTGTAGAATTGTGGTAGATAAAATACTTGATATTAGCTAAAATTAGCTACAAAAATTTTATAACATTTTATTGTGTATTTTTTCCAGGTGTAATTTTGGGAGAGGGAAGAAAGAGCACAGGCAAGCACAAGGGTGGGGTAGGTGGTCAGAGAGAGACAGGAGGAGAGAGAATCCCAAGCAGGCTCCATGTGCAGCACAAAGCCAGACGTGGAGCTCAATCTCATAATCTTGAGATCATGGTCTGAGTCAAAAATCGAGAGATGCTTAACTGACTGAGCCACCCAGACACCTCCACGAACAAAATTTCTTAAAAGAAAAAACAAGTGCTTTTTCATGGAAAGATCAATGGCTACCCTGTAAGATTCCATTATTCCCTTTCTCCTCACCCAATTCCAACTTGTCCCAGCAAGGCCAACCCGATTGTAGTCACATTATGCATTTGGAGCCTTTTAGACAGAGAACATGAAAGGAAGTGAAGGCCTTGGGGAGGAAACAAGCTTAGTTTTTGTAAAGTTAAATGCTAGTTGCCAGTGAAACATCTAGGTAGAAATGTCAAAAGGCACTGAGGCATGTGGGTTTGAATCTCAAGGGAGAGATATGAGTTAGAGTTACATATTTAAGCAACACCGGCATATAGACAGTAATTGAACGATAGGAGTTAATATTCTCCTTTCTTCCCCCACAGCCAGACTTCTGAGTGCTACCATTTCCCTTGGGGCCTTTTAATAGATTCAAAAAGTTCTCTCTTAAAGGAACAACCTCAGTTTTATATTCCAAGTCATAAAATTTATGATTCTTTCTGTTTCTTATGCATTACTGATCAGTCAGAGGCTGAAATGTTATTACTTTAAGGTGACATGTGGAGTCCTGTGTGAAATCAGATCACACGAGAAAGTGTTATCTAAGTGCCCAATCAAGAAAATTTCCAGGATAAGCTTTTTATTCACAGAATATTTTTAAAAGTGTTTGCCTATGTGACATGGAGGATAAATAAGAAAATGATCATGTAAATTTGGCTTATTTGATAAAACTGCTATTTAAGAACCAGTAATACACAGAACTAATAAAGCTATTTAGTCCCTCAAATAGTTGTCTTGGTATGTCCTTCTATGAAGCAATTCCACACTCCTCATCTTTAGAAGTCTCCAGCAAATATTCTTACATTGCTTGGTTTTGCTTCTTGGCTACACACTCAGGTATAAAGGCCTCTCTGGGGCAGGTAAGCACTCACATGATGTGTGTGTGTGTGTGTGTGTGTGTGTGTGTGTGTGTGTGTGTGAAATCAGACCTCCCATCTTTTATATTTCACTAATAAGTATTCTTTAAATCAACGAAAGAAAGAAGAGAAAAAGGAGTAATCAAAGATAAGATGAAGCCATACTCATGCCTTGAACTTCATCAACTTTGGTAATTATGTCTACTATTTTGGGGGAGGAGAGAAATAATTAATCTCTGTTTGACTGTTCTTTATGCATCCTGTCTTCTCTAATAATATTCTCTTGCCAATTTATATTCCTCCCTCTTAAATATTTAAAAGCCTTCTAATTTTCCATCTAGTGTGTACCTAGGCAGATGCAGCATGTTTAATTAAATGATTTGCCTTTACCCAGAGTTTATAATAGTTTTTTTTTAACTGCTTCAGAAAAATCTTACAAAAACAAGTTATTATAAAATGCTAAATTGAGTTTCACATTTAGACAAGGTATCTGGGGTTTTATTTTTTACTCTGATAAATGCAGCTCCCAGTTATTATCTGTGGTCTCAGCTCTCCACTCTATGTGAGTGGACAAAATAGGCTTGTAACTATTTATGGAAATTCAGGAAAATAGATTGTTGAAACTATTTTTTTTTTAAAAACATATATTTTTATCCCCAGGGGTACAGGTCTGTGAATCGCCAGGTTTACACACTTCACAGCACTCATCATAGCACATACCCTCCCCAATGTCCATAATCCCACCCCCCCAACTCCCCTCCCCCAATTAACCCTCAGTTTGTTTTGTGAGATTAAGAGTCACTTATGGTTTGTCTCCCTCCCAATCCCATCTTGTTTCATTTACTCTTCTCCTACCCCCTTAACCCCCCCATGTTGCATCTCCTCTCCCTCATATCAGGGAGATCATATGATAGTTGTCTTTCTCCGATTGACTTATTTGGCTAAGCATGATACCCTCTAGTTCCATCCATGTCGTCACAAATGGCAAGATTTCATTTCTTTTGATGGCTGCATAGTATTCCATTGTGTATATATACCACACCTTCTTTATCCATTCGTCTGTTGATGGACATCTAGGTTCTTTCCATACTTTGGCTATTGTAGACATTGCTGCTATGAACATTTGGGTGCACGTGCCCCTTCGGATCACTACGTTTGTATCTTTAGGGTAAATACCCAGCAGTGCAATTGCTGGGTCATAGGGTAGTTCTATTTTCAACATTTTGAGGAACCTCCATGCTGTTTTCCAGAGTGGTTGCACCAGCTTGCATTCCCACCAACAGTGTAGGAGGGTTCCCCTTTCTCCGCATCCTCGCCAGCATCTGTCATTTCCTGACTTGTTAATTTTAGCCATTCTGACTGGTGTGAGGTGGTATCTCATTGTGGTTTTGATTTGTATTTCCCTGATGCCGAGTGATGCGGAGCACTTTTTCATGTGTCTGTTGGCCATCTGGATGTCTTCTTTGCAGAAATGTCTGTTCATGTCCTCTGCCCATTTCTTGATTGGATTATTTGTTCTTTGGGTGTTGAGTTTGCTAAGTTCTTTATAGATTTTGGACACTAGCCCTTTATCCGATATGTCATTTGCAAATATCTTCTCCCATTCTGTCAGTTGTCTTTTGGTTTTGTTAACTGTTTCCTTTGCTGTGCAAAAGCTTTTGATCTTGATAAAATCCCAATAGTTCATTTTTGCCCTTGCTTCCCTTGCCTTTGGTGATGTTCCGAGGAAGATGTTGCTGCGGCTGAGGTCGAAGAGGTTGCTGCCTGTGTTCTCCTCAAGGATTTTGATGGATTCCTTTCTCACATTGAGATCCTTCATCCATTTTGAGTCTATTTTCGTGTGTGGTGTAAGGAAATGATCCAATTTCATTTTTCTGCATGTGGCTGTTCAATTTTCCCAACTCCATTTGTTGAAGAGGCTGTCTTTTTTCCATTGGATATTCTTTCCTGCTTTGTCGAAGATTAGTTGACCATAGAGTTGAGGGTCTATTTCTGGGCTCTCTATTCTGTTCCATTGATCTATGTGTCTGTTAGATTGTTGAAACTATTAAAGTTTTAAGAGATTTTCAAGTCCAAAAGCTATACTTTTCCCCCAAAATATGAAGACATAAAACCACAAGGTTTATAATGACATAGACACTGAAGATATAAGAAAAGTATGTTACTGAAGGACAGTTTATATACTTTCATCAATGTTTTTTCCATAATGCCATAAAAGAATATCTGACATCTAATGAGGATTTTGTTTCCTTTCAGTAACTGAAAACTTGTACTTATCAGAAAAACCCGTTTTGTTGTTCAAATTTTTCCTCTTCTGTTATCAACCTTTTAGATTATAATCCTGAATCCTCAATCAGCTAAGAAAACACTCAAGTGTACTGTCACCCTATATAATTTTTTTTCATCTTGCCCAGAGGGGGTCAGGAGGGAGCTTGTTAAGGGGAGTTTGGAAATCAAGATACACTGTGTTTGTCACATGCTTTTAGTCTGTCTCTCCAGTAAATCAAGAGGGAAAAGAGTGAGTTTGCCACGTTTTTGTTCTTTCTAAGTTTATACTGGCTACTGACAATGCTTCTTCCTCTTCTAAGGGTTACAGGCTATCTGGCTAAAAACCTATTCTAAGGCTTTTTATCCTCAGTGATAAACATGAAATTTTCATGTCATTTTTGGGATCCATATTTTCTTTCTTAAAACAAAACACTGTTTTCATATCATTGAATGGATTTGTGGGCCATGATGTCTGCCAGCAATAATTTCTTTCAGGTTTTATGTGTCTAACAAAGCATTTTGTCTTTATTTTTGAAGGGTACTTTCTCCGGACATAGAGTTTTCTATTAACAGATTTTTTCAACACTTTAACAATGTTCTGTTGTCTGTATTGTGGCTTGAGTTTCTGATAGAAAGTTTGTTGTAATTCTTTGCTTTGCTTCCTTTTTTATCTGGCAGTCTTTAATAGTTTTTTGGTCAGCCAGCACTAAATTCAGGAATTCTACTCTGATTTCACCACGGTGCAATTTTGTATCTATTCTGTTCGAATATCTGAATATTCTATTTGATATTCTATTTCTTTGAAGTTCTTAGAATTCTGTGTTTAGAGTTTCTATCAAGTTTGGAAAAGTTTTAGCCATTAATTCTTCAAATATTTTACATCGGGCCAAAAGACACATGAAAAAATGCTTCACATCACTCAGCATCAGAGAAATACAAATCAAAACCATAATGAAATACCACCTCACACCAGTCAGAATGGCTAAAATTAACAAGTCAGGAAATGACAGATGCTGGCGAGGATGCGGAGAAAGGGGAACCCTCCTACACTGTTGGTGGGAAATGCAAGCTTGTGCAACCACTCTGGAAAACAGCATGGAGATTCCTCATAAAGTTGAAAATAGAGCTGCCCTATGACCCTGCAATTGCACTACTGGATATTTACCCTAAAGATACAAATGTAGTGATCCGAAGGGGCACATGCACCCGAATGTTTATAATAGCCATGTCCACAATAGCCAAACTATGGAAAGAACCTAGATGTCCATCAACAGATGAATGCATAAAGAAGATGTGGTAGATATATACAATGGAATACTATGCAGCCATCAAAAGAAATGAAATCTTGCCATTTGCAATGACATGGATGGAACTAGAGGGTATTATGCTGAGCAAAATAAGTCAATCAGAGAAAGACAACTATCATATGATCTCTCTGACATGAGGAAGTGGAGATGCAACGTGGGGGGTTTGGGGGGTAGGAAAAGAAAAAATGAAAGAAGATGGAATTGGGGGGGAGACAAACCATAAGAGACTCTTACTGTCACAAAACAAACTGAGGGTGACTGGGGGGAGGGGGGTAGGGAGAGGGTGGTGGGGTTATGGACATTGGGGAGGGTATGTGATATGGTGAGTGCTATGAAGTGTGTAAACCTGGCGATTCATAGACCTGTACCCCTGGGGCTAATAATACATTATATGTTTATTAAAAAAATTAAAAAATTAAAAAAATATTTTTACATCAGTCTCCCATATTTGTTAGACTGACATTTTCTGAGACATTCCTAAGTCTATTTGATTTTTTTCTATTTTTTTTCCCTCTCACTGCTTAATTTTCGTAGTTCTATTGCTATCTTTAAGCTAATTGATTTTTTTTCTACAGTGTCTAATCTGCTAAAAAGCTCATCTAGTGGAATTTTTAAATACTGTATCTTTGATTATCAGAAGCAGCAATTGCCTTTTTTAGATCTTCCACTTCTCTTATGCTTGTGTCTTCGTTTAATTCTTAATCATATTTTTATAACATTAAAGTTTATATCTGCTAAATGCTTTATTTCTGTCCTTCCTGGATCTACTTCTTTGACCGAATTTTCTCCCGGCTCTGGATCACATTTTCCAATTTATTTATATGTCTAGTGATTTTTTATGTGATGACTGACTTTTAGATGTGATGCTGTTAAGTATCTATATGTTATTGTTTTCATTACACTATATGGGATTTTGTTTTGTCTGGCAATTATGTTACTTGCAATTTAGTTTCATATTTTTGAAGTTTGCTTAGGAAGATCTCTAGCAGCTTTTTTTTGGTGGAAAATTTTTTTATTTATTTAAATTCAAGTTAGTTAACATACAATGA
This sequence comes from Enhydra lutris kenyoni, assembly GCF_002288905.1. Taxonomy (NCBI): domain Eukaryota; kingdom Metazoa; phylum Chordata; class Mammalia; order Carnivora; family Mustelidae; genus Enhydra; species Enhydra lutris. Next base: position 6,857,483 of record NW_019154111.1, read on the forward strand.
TCCATCAGTTGCATATAACACTCTGTGTTCATTAGCACCCTCCGTAACTTCCATCACCCAGTTATCCCTTCCCCTAACCATCTCCCCTCTAGCAACCCTCAGTTTTTACCTATAGTTAAGAGTCTCTTATAGTTTGCCTCCCTCTCTGTATTTATCTTATTTTATTTTTCCTTCTCTTCCCCTATATTCATCAGTTTTGTTTCATATGATATTTGCCTTTCTCTCACTGACATATTTAGCTTAGCATAATACACTCTAGTTCCACCCATCTCATTGCAAATGCCAAGATTTCATTCTTGGCTAAGTAATATTCCATTGTATGCGTGTGTGTGTGTGTGTGTGTGTGTGTGTGTGTGTATGCATATCACATCTTCTTGGCTTTTTCCATATTTTGGTTTTTGTGGACATTGATGCTTCTAAATTTTGTATGGAATCAGAAAAGATCCCAAATAGCCAAACCAGTGTTGAAAAAGAAATGCAAAGCTGGAGGCATCACTATTCCAGACTTCAAGCTGTACTACAAAGCTGTAATCATCAAGACAGTATGTTACTGGCACAAAAACAAACACATAGATCAATGGAACATAATAGAGACCCAGAAATGGACCCTCAACTCTATGGTCTACTAATCTTCAACAAAGCAGGAAAGAATCTTCGAAAAATGGTGCTGGGAAACCTGTACAGCAACATACAGAAGAATGAAACTAGACTACTTTCTTACACCACACACAAAAATATTTTCAAAATGGATGAAAAGACCTAAGAATGTGAAACAGGAACCCATCAAAATCCTAGGGGCAGCAACCTCTTTGACCTCAGCCACAGCAACTTCTTACAAGATACATGTCCAGAGGCAAAGGAAACAACAGCAAAAATGAACTATTTGGACTTCATCAAGATAAAAAGCTTCTGCACAGCAAAGGAAACAATCAACAAAACTAAAAGGCAACCTACAGAATGGGAGAAGATACTTGCAAATGATATTTCAGATAAAGGGCTAGTATCCAAGATATATATAAAGATATAAAGAATTCGACACCCCAAAAAACCAAAAAATCCAGTTAAGAAATGAGCAGAAGACATGAAATGGTATTTCTCCAAAGAAGACATATAAGTGGCCAGCAGACACATGAAAAAATGCTCAACATCACTCAGCATCGGGGAAATAAAAATCAAAACCACAATGAGATACTACCTGACACTGGTGAGAACGGCTAAAGTTAACAACTCAGGAAACAATGGATGTTGGTGAAGATGTGGAGAAAGGGGAACCTCCTGCACTTGTGGTAGGAATGCAAACTGGTATGGCCATCTGGGAAAACAGTATGGGGGTTCCTCAAAAAGTTAAAAATAGAACTAACCTAGGACCCAGTCACTGCACTACTACATATTTATCCAAAGGATACAAAAACAATGATTCTCGAAGGAGCGCATGCACCCCAATATTTATAACAGCAATGTTCTCTAGCAGGCTTTAATCCATAGCATTTTAGCCATACTACTAAGGCTTTTACCCTTCTAAAATTTCTGTTAAACGTCCTGGTGCTCCAGAGGGATTTTCTACCCTGGATAACTTGAAATGTGTCCCAACCCTGTGTAAGCTTCAGGAATTGCTAAGTTTTCAGCTTTGTGGACATTCTTCACGTGGCTTCACAGGCTTTCACCATGGGCAGACACAGCTTATTATTTAGCAACAGATTCAAGGGGACCCTGTGCAGATTTTTGGAACTTTTTTCTTCTGCAAGGACACCTTGTTTTGCAGTAATCAACTTTGGAAATTCTCACTGACTTATTTTCTTAAAATCAGATCTTTGTTTTTTCAACTCAGTAGGTACCTAGGGCTCTGCTTGGGTACCCCTTGCCGCATGACCAAACAATGACTCCACTTTGAAATCTGGTCCAAACAAAGAGCTACCTCTTTGCTTCTCTCCTCTCTTATGGATCACAGACCTGTATTGCCAGTTGTCCAGTATCTGAACATAGTTCCAGTTTTTTAGTTGGTTATGGCAGAAAGACAAAAACTCTACAACTTCATCATGGCATCGGTATCATCAGTATCTTTATCTCTCCATGCAGTTTCAATCTATGTGCTACCCAAACCATAACAAGGCAACAATTCTTAATAGAATTCTCCATATTGTTCCTGAAATTTTCTACCAAGCGCTTGGCCCCACATTTTAATACTATTTTTTTTTTCCTCTTACCAGAATAGATAATTTTCGGACAATAGATAAGACATATATTCTGTCCTTCAATGTGTCACAATCAATTTATTGGCTGGTATGTTGGCTACAGTTACTCAGTCATACCACCAGAAAAGCAACCAAGTTGGAACATGTGAGAAAATGATAACTGCATCAATGCCTGATCTACAGATATTTTTAAATACCTTCAATTATATTTATCCTCATTTCTTAAGGGTTAAAATGTGAACTATCAATCTTAAAACTAATAAAACATTGTGTTTCTCATCACAGAGCAATTTTGTATGAGTGTTAAATTTCCAGGGGAACAGAGACTAGTCCAAATTGGCGAAAATTTAGTGGCCTAATTATATGTTCTATGAGAAAGAGCCTCGTCCTAACTTGAAATGAGGAACTTATTTTTTGTTTGTTTTATTTTCGGTGGAAGAGACAGAGTTGAAGAGAAAATGAAAATGTAATAGAAGCCAGTGGGAGCCTACATATAAGAGATTTTCTTCTCTAACCCTGTTTTATACAACCTTCTTATGGAATGGCCATGAAATTTTCAGAAAAACATAATAACATTCATCATAAAATAACAGAAATTAGGTCTAAGTACATCACCATCATAGTTGTAGCATGCCAGCCATAACTTCCACCAACAGAACCTTAGATGTGTGAAAATCAGGACCTTCGTTTCTTGGTTCCTTCCTCTAGGTATTTATATAGTGTTTTTCCCTCCTAAAGGATTCTTTCCTGCTATACCTTCTGTGAGTTCTAACAGCATTTCCATAATGTGGATGTTCTGTTTATATGCACTGATGTCACTATTATAAGGAAAAATGATAGTAACATATTAACATAAAACTTCACTAAATTCTTTAGATTCCTCTTTCTGCAAATTCTTGCCAAAGGATATTAAGTCATTTTAGTTTTTGTTTTGAGATCTATATCTATTTATATCTATATCTATGCATTCTTTCATCCCCCAAACAATAATCCAAATTTGTTTCTTTGAAGCACTGAAGAGATACTGTTTCTTAAAAGTAATTCAATATGTGTTCTTGCCAGATTTAAGCCCAAGTAATTTGGAACTAGATAAAGTCTTAAACAATCCATCTCTTCACATTTAATGCATTCAAATTTTTGAGGAAATCTGTAAATATATGATCTTCACTTTTTTTTTCTCCATAGAGTCTACTTTTCATCCCCAATCTGCATCTTATTTTAAATCACTTACGCGCTAACAGTGTTGTAGAAGCCTTGTAAATTTACGTGATGAATATAGAACTGAAGACAGAAGAGCAAAATGGGGGGGGGCAGAGAATAAAGGGAAGGAGGGAGAGAGAGAAAAACCAAAGACACTTGTAGGTGAAAACATAAAGAATGTGTAGAAATTGGTGTCAGGGAAACTTCAAAAGATGTGAATATGTATTTATGCTTCTTTCAAATATGCAGTTTTGCAAAAGTAACCATCAGAGGCTTAAGATGTAACATTTGATATTTTTCAAAGAAATGTTTAGTTCTTGAAATTATTATGGCTTTCTTAGGTCCATTAACATCTACCCAGTGTTCTAGCAATGACTCCACTGATTTAAGCAGCTGGCACAAGAGACTGCAGATAGTGTCTATTGTCACTGTACGTCATTTGTTCAGCAGTTGTATTTGTCAATCATTAGTAGCAAAAACAATTCAGGCTTTGATGAAGGAAATGTCGCCAGATTTTGCTGCGTTGTGTGACAAATATAAGGAGAAGCACTGCAAAATACAATCTTACTTGGGAAAAAGAAGAGAGAAGACAATGTAGGAGAAAATGAAAAGTAAAATAAACTTTAGGTCTCTATAAAGTCAGCAGTCTGTTAGATATAAAAGGAGTCACAATCTAAAACCTGTAGAAGACCTTATAAAAACAAGACCAAAAATAAATTTTAAAATAAAATCTTAAAACAGTAACAAAACTAGTAAGAATAAAGTACATGTGTAATCAATACTTACCAATTCTATTATAGCTAAGGACTTGACCTTAACCAGTGTCTACTGTAGGTTTCTGGTTACTCTCCATTTGACCATTCAGATTCACTCTCTGTCATGCACGAGCCAGGCTCCCTTTGCTGGCTGACTTTGGTTTGGAATCCACCACAAAATGGCATCGGAAGATCAGAGAGTAGGAGAAGAGAGCCACAAGTTTCTTCCCTTCCTGCTTCAGCCAGGCAGTAGCTGCAACCCCCCATGAGGACAGCTTACTGGCTCCTGGAATACTGGTTCCTTTCTGTCCCCTGCAGCCTTAATAGTAACAGTAGCTTCCAGCTACTGTTGTCTCAGAATCTTACTGGTTACCTTAACACTGCCCACAATTCTGTGAGTAGTTCCTTCATTAAGGTCTCTTGATTTGAAGTATTTGGGGTGAATTTTTCTACCAGGAACCCGACTGATATCACAGATAGTTGTTATAACCATTACAGAGGATCCTGTTTATGTTTTCCATTGTGATCAATAAGTACATAAATGTAACTGTGTGGGTGTTTATGTAAACACAAACACTGCAGTATAGCTTACTTGAGGGAATACAGACTGATTCATTGAATCTGAGACATTAAGAAGTCAAGCTGATGAGGAACACTGGTTTCAGTATACATACACAGTTCCAAATGAAACTGAGCTGCTATTTCTGGAATGGGTGTCAAAAGGGCTAGTCATGCCCTTGTTCTGTTTCTAATGCTTACTAGCCACAGTGATTTTAAAAGAAGCATAAAGTCATAGTAGGTTGGATTTAGGTATACAGGATTTCATTAAGGACCTTACATTATAAACCTACTATGTTCCTGAATTCCCCTTATGTTGTTATGTTAATTGGTGGTTAAGCCTGTATTTGAATACTACCCACATTAAGAATAAACTAGTTCCAAGGCAGGCCATTATAAATCAGAACAGTTTTAGCTAATGGAAACTTTCCCCTCAAGTTCAAAAAGAAATACCTCTTATTATCACTCCCACCACTGGTGCCAGTGCTGCCCTCTGGTGCCATTCTCAGTCTGTCTAATCTCACTGCCATCTCACTGCCACATGATCATATTCCAGATATATGCATATAGTTAATATGATCTTACTGAATTTTCCTTTTCCAACTAACGTTTTCAACTGCTTGCCAAACCCCTCCCTAATTTTATGATCAGACAGCACGTAAAATTAATTTCTTTCCATTTCCCCAGTTCTTCTCTGTGTCCCTGAGTAAATTCTCTTTATTGGAACTTGCTCACTTGCAACACATTTGGACAGACTTCCCTTTGCAGTTTCCCAATGTGCATAGAGCCGCCTTGCTCTCTGATACTCTTTTCAGTGTTTTCGGTATTTCTGCACAAGCCCTCATTCACCACATGTACTGGACACATGGTTGGCTATAAACCAAAACCTGCCTAATAGGACAAGAACTTATCTACATTTGACTACGATCACTCTTTTATTCAACCAGACAGGATTCTATCCATATCCATATAGAAATGGGAGAGAAGTATTTGGCTTTGTACATTTTTTCTCTCTCCCTAGCTTATAGAGGATCTTCTTTCCCCCAAATAATTGATCCATTAACAATACTGAAATTGCTTTAGGTAGCCAATCAGTATTTAAGAGGTGCAATTCCAAGTTTTTCAGGTATCAGGTCCTGACTCTCCTATCATGACTTTGGAACCAGTTTCTAAATTTTTGCTATTCCCTCTAATAATATCTGCATAAATTACTCTGTTCTAGGACATAAAGCCTAGAACAAAACATGTCTAGATGATAAAAAATGTTCACTGGAGGATTCATGCACAAATTTACTGTTTCCTAGATGTGAGGGCCTCTACTCCAACTGGGCACACAAGCGGGTGGAGAACCTCCTTCATGCTCTGGGTATTGGGCTCCTTCTTTTCCCTTAAACACCTGAACTTCAACTGTGAGTCACTCTGTCCTATTCCAGTAAAAAGAGTTTCAATATTAAGATAAAAGTATCTGCATAGCCCCCCATGATGTCTCTTATTCTTTTATAAGCAAAGGAAAGAAAAAATGAAGATGAAATAGATCTAGGAACACTGAGAATACCAGTTATGTGAATCGTAAGCACTGAGTATATATTTCACATTGCAAATCATCACTACTGCAACCATTTGTTTATTTGTTTGTCTGCTTTTCTGAGGTTTTTATAGTCCCAGGCAGCAGTGAGATAGCCTCTCATCTACTTCTGGCCTTACCAAATAGCAAGTATTGAAACATGATAGTACATAGTGGCTACAACTGAAATAAGACAGACAACCCGACATCATAAAAAGAGTACGGACCTGGAAGCCATGAGTGCCATCTAATCCTAACTCCACCTCTAATAGGTTCATGAACTTGAATGATCCTCCTCATGTTCTAGGCCCTCTGTTTCTCTCCTGTAAGTGAGAGGCTGGAATTTGATGGTCTCAAAAGTCACCTTATGTCTCAAATTTTCTGATTGTATCATTTTGCTTGAAAAGCTAGAGAAGGAAACAGAAGGAGCCAGCTTGCCCAGTTGCAAAGGGAGTTGAATGCTGGCACAAGAATTCAGGACTGTATGTGGGAATGTGTGATTATAGTACAATCATTATGATTCATCAAGAGAATAAATTCCCTTGTTGGTTACACATACACACTCCCCACCCCTTCCCACTCACAACTTCTACTTCCTGGTTTAGGAACAGTCTAAAAGTAGGGAAAGGATGTGGGTGGAGTGGGAAGAGGGGAAGGGAGGGAGCGGGAAGTGTTCTCTATTTGGAAGAGGTCTTTGGAAGCTCTTTTTCATGCTCATTTGTACCACCTACAGTGCTTTTATTCTTCCTTGCTGAATGTTTGATTATCCTAACCAGACAGAAAGTAATAAGTCAAAATAGTTACCATCACTCTTTTCAAGCATAATAAGCTCAGTTGAAACATTTTCATACATACACAAATGATGACTTAATTCACTGAATAAAATTAAACAAGTCAAAATTAAGAGAATCAGTCATGCCAACAAGAGAGAGGGAAAATTCCATAAGGCAACTCAATTTCTACACCTATAGGTAAGAGAAATGACCAAACTTGACCTTTAAAAGCAATTTGCCTCTTTTTGTTCTCTGATATACCGAGTCTACTCTCTCACAGTAATCAAATAGCTTAAAAGGAAAGCTTATAAGTAGGTTTTATAAGCAGGTCATACTCAGCTCAGGGGCTCTCTAGATGAGCCTACCTGGTTCTGGCACTATCTGGATCACAGCACGAAAATCACTTTTAAATATTTGTGGGAAGCTCATGACAATAAGAGGATGGGATTTAGCTGAACTTTCCATGGACCTCAAAATTAAATGTAATTTCTGGTGGGAACAAGATAGCAGACTCATTTCTCCCTACTCCTTCTCACTAAGCACAACACAAAAACCTGGAAAAAATGCAAGAGGCAATCAAGGGATAATAGTGAAAAATGGAAAAAGGAAGACAAACTGATTGAGGACGTCAAGACCAGAGGAACAACACAGTATTAATTGCATTTTAGAACTTTCCACCCAACAAACAAAAGTGGTCTAGATGCTGCATCTCCAGACCCCTAATCTGGCAAGAGAAAGCAACTACTGTGGACTGAATCTTTCTGTCCCCTCAAAATTTATATGTTGAAAGCCAAACCCTCAGTGTGATGATATTTGAAAGTGGGACCGTTGGGAGCTAATTAGGTTTAGATGAGGTCAAGAGGGTGGGACCCTGATGACAAGACTGGTGCCCTTATAAGAGAAAGAGAGGACTTCTGGGGAAGATGGCAGAGAAAGAGGATCCTACGCTCACCTCATCCCACAAATACACCTAGATAACACCCACATTAGTATAAACAACCCAGAAAACAACTCCAGAGACTAACAGAACAGACTCTCCACAGCTAAATGTAGAGAAGAGACCACGCTGAAGAGGATCCTCCATATTTTATAAACTTTAGTTCCTACAAGAAAACAAACAAACAAAAAACCCAGGAAGAGAAAAAGACAAGCACATACAGAGGAAAGGTCATGTGAGCATGAGGAGTGGAGGTACAGCCATCTGTAATACAGAGAGGGTCTTTTCTTTTTTTAAGATTTTATTTATTTGGGAGGAGTCAAGATGGCGGAGAAGTAGCAGCTGAGACTACTTCAGGTAGCAGGAGATCAGCTAGATAGCTTATCTAAAGATTGCAAACACCTACAAATCCAACGGGAGATGGAAGAGAAGAAGAACAGCAACTCTAGAAACAGAAAATCAACCACTTTCTGAAAGGTAGGACTGGCGGAGAAGTGAATCCAAAGCGACGGGAAGATAGACCGCGGGGGGAGGGGCCGGCTCCCGGCAAGCGGCGGAGCAACGT